>NC_133752.1:98343090-98435408 GCF_036562045.2 Rhinolophus sinicus | reverse complement strand
ACATACAGGGAAAGATTGAGTTGTGTGGCGTCAGGGTGAGGACTAGAGGGACAGTTGCCATATTCCCTGTGTGGGGTCCTTCTGCCATGCAGCCGGCAGGTGGGGCCGTTTTTCCTGTGTTGAGCACGACCATGGCCAAATCTGAATCTGATTGGTCTGGTGAACTCTGCTTTCCCCACCGTGGTGACTCACTGAGACCCACCACACCCACTCCACACTGCACAAGGCTTTATCAGTGGCTGAACCTTGTGGGAGCAGCTGGCAGCAGGCCTCGGAGTATCCTGGCTTTTTGTGGCGCTTCCCCAGCCCGATACTGGTTGCTGTAGTCCGCAGTTCACAGTGTGGCCTCTCCCACATGCCTCCAGGTACAGCCCAGGCAGTGACCAACCACGGATCACTCTGTAGCTCCTACCAGGTAGTCCCCAGCCAGTCACAGGCAGTGGCTGACCTGGGCCTGCCCCGGAGTCCCACTGCCAAGAGGCCCCAGAACCACACCACAGCAGACCACCACCCAATTAGTCCCACAAGTGGCACACACAAAGGGAAGTCTCAACAGGCACCAGAGCCATTTGGGCAAATCCCACTCCATGTGGTAAGCCTCCTGTACAGCAGCCCGTAAGCTATGGATGTGGCCAAATCCCACAGCCAGTCAGACTGAGGGTCAATCCCACCCACTGACATGCCAATAGCAATCAAGGTTCAAATATAACAGGAGGGCACACATGACCCACATAAGGGACACTCCTGGAGTACCCAGCACAGGTGATCAGGGAGACTGCCAGGGCCCCACAGAGCACCGACTACATAAGGCCACCTGGCATGACCGTGAGATGTAGCAGTCTAGCTAATACATAGAAACAAACACAGAGAAGCTGCCAACATGAGGAAACAAAGAAATACAACCCTGATAAAGGAACAGGAGAAAACCAGAAAAAGAAGTAAACGAAATTAAAGCAAGCAATCTACCAGAGACAGAGTTCAAAACAATGGTTATAAGGATGCTCAAGGAACTTAATGTGAACTTCAAATAGCAAGCATTAAAAAAATGATATAGAAACCACAAAAAAGAACCAGTCAGAAGTGAAGAATACAATAACTAAAATGAAGAAAGCACTAAAAGGAATCACCAGCAGACAATGAAGAAGAGGCTCAAATCAGAGATTGGGAAGACAAAGTAGCAGAAAACAACCAATCAGAACAGCAAATGGAAAAAAGAATTTTTTTAAAAGGAGGATAGTTTAAGAGACCTCTGGGACAACATCAAACGTAACAATATTCACATCATATGGGGTACCAGAAGGAGAAGAGAGAAAGCAAGAGACTGAGAATTTATTTGAAGAAATAATGATTGAACACTTTCCTAACCTGGGGAAGGAAAAGGACATACAAGCCATGGAAGTGCAGAGTCCCAAACAAGATGAACCCAAACAGGCCCACACCAAGACACCTTATAATTAAAATGGCAAAGTTTAAAGACAAAGAGAGAATCTTAAAAGCAGCAAGAGAAAAGCAGTTAGTTGCTTATAAGGGAGCCCCCATAAGACTATCAGTTGATTTCCCAACAGAAACTTTGCAGGCTGAAGAGATTGGCAGGAAATATTCAAAGTAATGGAAAGCAAGGGTCTATGAGTATACCCAAGACTACTCTACCTAGCAAGACTATCAATTAAAATCAAAGGACAGAAAAAGAGTTTCCTAGACCAGAAAGAACTAAAGGAATGCATCACCATGAAACCAGTATTAGACGGACTTCTTTAAGACACACACACACAGAAAAAAAAAAATATGAATAACTAAATGGCAATAACTACATATCTATCAACAATTGCTTTCAGGGTAAATGGATTAAATGCTCTGATCAAAAACCTAGGGTGTCTGAATGGATAAGAAAACAAAACCCTTACATATGCTGCCTATAAGAGACTCACTTCGGATTGACAGACACATACAGACTGAAAATAAAGGGATGGAAAAAGTTATTTCATGAAAATGTAAAAAAAAAGCTGGGGTAGTGATATTTATACTAGACAAAAGAGACTTTAAAAGAAAGACTGTAGCAAGAGACAAAGAAGGACCCAGTAATCCCACTTTTGGGTATTTATCTGAAGAAACCCAAAACACTACTTCGAGGGAATGTGTGCATCCATATGTTCATTGCAGCATTATTTACAATAGCCAAAATATGGAGACAACCTGGGTATCCATTGATGGATGAATGGATAAAGAGAAGGTGGTACATATATACAATGAAATATTGCTCGGCCATGGAAAGGAATGGGTTCCCGCCATCTGCAGTGACATGGATGGAGGGTATTGTGGTGAGAGGAGTTTATCAGACAAAGAAAGACAGATGCAATGTGATTTCATATATATGTGAAAACTAAAGAATGAAATAAACTAACAACAAAACAGAAACACACTCATAGATAGAGAGCATTTTGATGTTTGCCAGATGGGAGGGGCGTTGATTAAGTACAAATTGGTAGTTACAAAATAGTCATGGGGATATAAAGCCAAGCATAGGGAATATAGTCAATAATATGGTAATAACTATGTATAGCGCCACGTAGGTACTAGACTAGTCAGGGGGATCACTTAAATCATACAAATGTCTAACCACTCTGCTGTACACATGAAATTAATATAAAATAATATTGAATGTTAATTGCAATTGAATAATTCAAACAGGAGGGGAAAGGTGAAGGGGAATAAGAGGTTCAAACTTCCAGATATAAAATAAATAAGTCATGGGGATGTAATGTACAGCATGGGAAATATAGTCAATAATATCGTGACAGCGTGGTACAGTGTCAGATGGTTGCTGGACTTACAATGATCACTTTGTTGGGTATATAAATGTTGAACAACTATGGTGTACACCTGAAACTGATACAATGTTGTGTGTTAGCTATATTTTTTAATAAAAAGTCTCTTTTTTAAAGCCCTAGAGCATAATGAGCTTGGCATATTCATAGAAGAATCAGAATACCACTGTACTGGTCTAGATACCTGGTCTACTCTAAGATGTACATCTTAAGCACTGGTAAAGGGCCCAAAAATAAGCAGAGACCATTACAACTGTATTTTACTGCCAACTCTGTTGGACAAATAAACAAGGGACAGACTTGAAAACTTAAAAAGACTTAGATGTTTACAAAATTCTTACATATATGGTTTTTGATAAATTTGACTCCTTCATTAGGCTGTATGTTCCCTAAGGGGAGATATCATGTTTTATTTGATTACGTATCGTAAGCACATTGCATAGAACAAGATGTAAGGAAGGTGCTCGATAAATGTATGTAAACTCCAAGGCTCATAGAGATCATACGTCATCTGAGGTCACAAAAATCGATGAGCTGTGGGCCAGGCATGGGCTTTCAGGCTTCCTACAGAGGCTAGAGTTCCATGCTTCCTCACCTTCAGGAAAATGCCATCAACTTCTAAATATAACTCAGAGAAAATGAAATGTAAAACTGTCATGTAGCTCAATAATATTTAGGAAGAAGATACAAAATAATAGCTTTCTAACTAAATTATCAACTTGAAAGTCATCAATAAAAGTAAAGGAACAGAAATTAACATCACAGCATAACTCCTATTAGTAGCAGGCAACACACTCAATACATAAAGCACAAATTGTTTTAACCACAGGATGGGAAACTTAAAGGAGAAAATCTTTAGTTACACCAAGCAAGGTAAAATTGAGGAAATTTTTCCTTAAAGAGCTTTTCCATTCCTCCACATAAACTTGATTGACCAATATCAACCAACACAGGTACTATCCACGTTGGGGGTTAACTACAGCGATATTTAAAACACAAAATAGATTGTCTTCACCATCTAGCGCACTTGTGTCCAACCTCACATCATCACAGTAATATCATAAGTCTTTCCAGGCATTCTGTAGTGATTTGGGACTCTTCTCTCTGGATTTGACAGGGTGGTGCTTTTTCACCTCTTATTCAGCCTTGCATGATTGGGCAACCCAATGCCTCACAAGGGATCGATGTCTGCCTTGGAACGCGGGCATTGAGTTTAAAATACATCATTTTTCAGTTTATCTAGAAATACTAAAAACTAAACACCTCTTTTCTACCAAAAATGCATTAAAGAAAAACTGTCCACAAGCATATTTTCTCACATTGCTTCTGCATTTACTCCCCTTCATCTTCTGATTTCTCTGGTGACAACCAATGAGAACATTTTTAGTGTGCATCACGCGTAACAAGCTACAGAAGCACTGGCCGTTCACTTTCTTTTTATACCCAGTACTCCAGGTTCACCACTTTGAAGGACTTGGACTCCACTTGGCCGAAGGGCTGTCTGAAAATCCTCAGCTTTGCTCTCCTATGATTTATTAGGAGGAAGCCAAATGAAAACACAAGGTTGAAGCCCCATTTAGCACAGGCCTACGCTATTTTCTCTGCATTAAGGCCATAAAACAACATCAAAAGCACAAACCACGGTGCATTGATTGAAATGGATATTTTAGGGAGTGATGTCAATATCATGGCAAGAGAGACAACCCCTTTCTGTCTCCACTAAAATCTACAACTAGCCGGGCATCTATAGCCCAACAAAGTTTCTTCTGCTCAACACTCTAGGATTCCTTAAAAGACCACACATAGGGAAAAGGGAAGCAGGGTGCACTGGATGTGAGAGGGAAGCAGGATGGGGGAAAGGACAGGACAGGCCCACAGCTGCAGGTCCAGGTGGACAAGGCTGAGCCTGAAGCCCCAGCAGAGGCAGTAGTGGTGGAGGGGTCGGGGTGCAGCCCCCACATCCCAGCCAGGGGACGGTAAGAGGGGCAGCAGCAGCATTCTCCCCACCCACCCCCCCCCGCCTTGCCAAGAATCCCGACCCCTCCCCAGGTGCAGCAGTGCCAGCACCACCAGAGACCAGTAGCGGCAGCGAAACACTTCTCGGGCATCCAGACCACACACAGTGCTACCAGTAGACATAGGGAACCAGGTAGTAGCTCAGCGGGCTCCAAAACAGGCTCCCCTCAACCGCCCACTTCCCCACCAACCCCGCGGTGATGGTGACCAGAGACACTGGCAACCTGGATACAGCAGCGACACCCACCACCCTGGTCACCCAGGTCGGGACTCCCACATCCACAGCTAAGCCCAGACCCCTGGACCTCCCACACTCAAGGAGCGCCTGTGGGAGAAAACAGAGGCTGCACGATTGCGCCATCTACTGGAAAACAAAAGAAAGACGTCTAATCATCTACCTGCTGACTTGTGCAAACCGAAATGTACCTAAAGAAGAAAGTGTGCACTCCTTCAAATGCGCCTGCAGAAGAACAAGCCATCCAGCAACATGAACAAGCAAGGTGACGTGATGACACTGAAGAAGATGACGCTTCTCCAGAAACCAAGCCTAAGTCACAGAAGATTGTCATCTACATGACCGAGATTTCAATACAGCGGTCATGAAGACTCTCACTGACATACGAGAACACTCACAAGGCAGTTCAATGAGTTCAGGAGTAAAATTAATTACCGGAAGGAGGATTTTATCAAAGAGATGAAAAGTATAAAAAAGGACCAAACAGAAATCCTGGAGCTGAAAAACTCAAGAATGGATATTTTAATAACAGTGTCACACACAGAAAAGAAGTTGCTATTTAAAGACTCCCTAGCATTGCCATCTTAGTCATCAATTATTCAAGTGATGTCAAGATATATAGACATAAGTGAACTTCATTTTAAAAATTCAAATATTTACTTATTTAACTATTTAGAAAACATACAATTGCTCAGCAAGACATATTATAAAAATTGAAATAAAATTGCTGTAAGTAAAATAGCAAATAAGAATGTACTCGCAAATAAGATGACAACTTTTAACTTAAAAACAGAAATTAATCTTTTTAGTGTTACAAGTCTACTTAATTCATAAAAAGGATTTATCTCAGTTTCGTTTAAATAATCAACATCCTTATATGGTTAAGTGTTTGTATGTCACTCATTCACTTATCCTTAGGGGTAGAAAAACTGGAGTGCCGCAAAATTTTTAAATTGTTATGAGCCATTACCAAATTAAAACCAATTAGAAAATAAGCCAAAACATCTCCAATATACCACTGGTTATTAGGCAATAACATTTAATTTCTAGAATTGAATTTGAAGGCAGTTTTTCAAGAGATTTAAAATGTATCAGTTTAGTTACATTTATTGAATACACCTAATGATAGGTGTCTCTTAAAACATGAGCGATCCAGGGACTTAAAAAAGATTGTAAAATATATGTCTCCTGTCTATATTAGCACAAATAATTATAACTTTTACTTCGTGAGCATTAGTCAATGAAACAACTCAGAATTTCACCAAATTAAAAATGAGAATTATATCAGAAATGTGAAACCCAAGGGAAAAAAGATAATATGACTAACCTTGGTCAAGTAAGCCTCCATACTATCATTTGAAGTCTGTGAGGTTGACGTACTAATCACCAAGTTTTCTCTTGGAGCAGGATTTCTACTGAGGAGTAACCTCGTATTAAAACTTCCAACACAAGGCAGCTCCAGGACTGGCCTCGTAAGAGCAGTGCTGAGTAAGGTGTTCTGCCGTTCCTTCACGAGAAGCTGGGTACTGATCTCTGCCAGCTTATCGTTAGTCCTGCAAAGATTGTAAGAAACAAATGCTTAGTATTTTATTTTTCCTTAATGACTTGCATTTTTTGAAGCTGCCATAATGTAAATGGAATTTCCCATTACACAGCATTTTAACACTGAAATTGTGTTGAAGAAGAGCTACTATATACAAGTACAGGTTTAAAATTGTTCTAAAGAAGTACATACATAGTGTCCATGGGAATTCCTAACTAACAAGTAATCCAAAGTAGGGAGGGGAGAGAAAGGGCTATGAGGGATATAGACGGCTGCCTTCTGGAACGGCTGAACTAACAAGATTCTTGAAGATGCCATTAGATATATTTAGTACACCGGTTTAGAGATTAAAAGAGAAAATCCCTCAAAGATATTTTCAAGGATTTGCTTTCACCACCCTTGGACAATACACTCATTACCTTGGAGAAATTAACCATTTGGCACTGAGGCATCATTTAGAGCAACAACCTCTGGGAAGTACAAGGTAGCCTGGTCGGTGATCAAAAATGAACTGAAACAGCTCCAGAGGCTTTAGCTGATAACAGTGTTACCAAGGCTTTGGAGGTGGGACCTGCCCTTTCTGTCTTCCACACCCCGAGGCAGGCCGACAACCTTATTATTTTAAGCTACCTTGTCAATTATACTGCCTTTCACCCCTATGTTACCTGTATGCCTTTGTGTCAAGAAGAAAACCATAAAAAAATAGTTTGTCTCAAAGCGCCCTCTAGTGATAATAACACAGATCACAATCAAGAAAATACATTTACCAAGTGCTGGAATGTGCAGAGTACTTAACCCTTTGGGTTTAATGTTCTCTTCCAAAAAAATAGTTAAACTCATTAAAAACTACTTAGGGAAATTCTGGCAAGAAATTTGATAATAACATCGCTGTCTAAATTATAAAGCTTCAAAAACACTTAGCTTAAAGTCTAGATCAGGTTAACTTTTAACAGTCACATAAAACTAAAAATGGGGGAGAGATGCAAATGTCCTGGACTAACATTTTAGAGGTTAAATTCATTTCCTAATATCATTTTCCAAATTTATACTATTTAGTTAGCTTTCACTTCCTACTAATCTCATGAACCTGGCTAGATACAAATTATATCAGAAGCAAATTAATGACTAAATTTATTTTCTGATTCTATTTTGACTTACTTGTTTAGTTTAGTTGCCAATGACTTTCTAACTTTTAATTCCTCTAGATAGAGTAGCTTATATTTTTCCAATTCTATTTTATTAGAATCTTCTTGAGTACTTTTCATTTTAGAGAGTTCAGATTCCAGATCTTTAATTCTGAGTTCCATTTGACTTTTCATTGAAACATAATTGTTCTCTCTTAACTGTTCTAAGTTTTCTTGAGATGCTGCTTGTGCCTAAAGCAAAGAGAAATGATACACTTTAAAAATAATTACAACTGGAATAATTATAACATAGTTTCTTCCTTTAGTATTGAGTCAATAATTTCAGAGAGCAATTTCAAATGTGAAAAAAAGCTGACATTTAAAATATTTATCAACAATGTCAACTAAATTAAATCTGAATTATGAAAATAAAGTGGAATCATTCTTCTATTAGTACTCATGTAATCTGATAATGCAAATAATAGAATCAATTAAAAAATTTAAAAATTGAACAATATAACTTACTAATCCAAGAATATGGTACATTGCTATTAAGGGAAGTGGAGGAAACACATACTATATATATATATATATATATCCAAAATGTAATTTGCAGTGAAATGAATAAAAGCCCCTTAATGATCAATAAATTAACCTGTAAAAATAGATTGACTTCTTTTAATTTTTCTACTACTTCCTGTCTTGCTCGTTCTTCAATCTCCTGTTTATACAGTTCTACTTCACTGTATTCTATCATATTCATTTCTATATGACTTTTGAGGTTAAATAATTCTTGTTTCAACTCCATATTTTTATTCTCTAGTTTTTCACATTTCTTTTGTATTCCTTTCATAGATAATAACTCCTGTTGAAGAAATTGATTTTTTTCATCCAGACGTAGACGTTCTGAAGATGTAATTTCCAGTTTTGCTGTGAGATCATCAATCTGCATGAATAAGATAATATTATTTGGTTATGAAGGAAGTTGACTGAGAATAGGTTAACCCAAAACCAATATCAACTTTGGAAATAAATTCAGTTGCCATCAACTGTAGTAGAGTCTTAGAATGTGGAGCCTTCAATTACTCAGAATCAACAACAAAGATAAAACCATCAGTAGTCTCAAAAATACATTCTTTACTGTCATTGTCTTTGCCACACGACATCTGCACTTAATTTTATACTATTTCTTGTATGACTGCTTCATGTCTTTCCTCCATAACATGACAAGCAGTCACCTCTTAGAAGTCTCTTAACTCTTCCCCCATCTTAGTGCTCCATCATTTTTAAAGAAGTTTTAGGGATGTCATAGTGTGTTATTTAGGCCTCAGTCAATAAAGGCCTTCCCAAAATAAGACTTTGGAAATAAGACTGTAATTAACTCATTTTATAAGTACCAATTATAATGCCATCAGCCTTTTACTGAACTACAAATGTTTTATGGCAATTTG
The DNA here is from genome assembly GCF_036562045.2 of Rhinolophus sinicus. Taxonomy (NCBI): domain Eukaryota; kingdom Metazoa; phylum Chordata; class Mammalia; order Chiroptera; family Rhinolophidae; genus Rhinolophus; species Rhinolophus sinicus. The sequence continues at coordinate 98,426,214 of NC_133752.1, read as the reverse complement.
AATTGCATTCTAAGAAGAAATGATTCCCAGGGTAAGGAGAAATCACTTCTCTCAGTGTAAAAGTTTAGTGAAATGATGTCTACATTTTTTTGAACAACAACGAAAAAAAATGCCTTAATTCAATAGTGCTATCTTGTAATCCCTTGTTACTTTCCACAAAATAAGAGAACATACTAAACAACAAAAACATCAATAATAACAACAACAAACTTGCTGGAATTTGAGTGAAACTGAGCAGGGTAGAACTACTTTCCTGTAGATACAATGCTTATTTGGTAAGACGAGGTGAGTGGATATAGTGTTTTTAAAACATGCCTACAAATTCTTGACATTTCTCCATGAAATTCCCTCTCTTTTAATATGTGCTGGCCTTAGTGAGTCACTGGATTCTAGTGCATGGAATAGGGCAGAACTGCTGTGAGAATGCTATGTCTGAGGCAGGAAATGTGATACAGCTTCCATGTGACTTTGTCTCTCGAGAAGCTCGGCCTGAGAACCCAGCCACCAGCTGTGCAGAATGAAGAAGCCCAGGCCACACAGTCAGGCCTCCTATAGATGTTTGCGCTGAGACGGGCCCAGCGGACGTCCCGGGCAAAAGGCCGCTTCAACTGCCCCACACGTGTGTGTAACAGCCTTTAGATGATTCTCATTCACAGCCTCATGTCAGCCCGGCTGATGCCAAGCGGAAAAGAAATGAGCTGGTCTCACTGAGCTTGGCCCAACTGCATATTTGTGAACAAAAGAAATGCTGTTTTGAGCCACTAGCTTCTGAGGTGGTTTTTTGAGCAGCACTAAATAGCTGGTACAGATACTGATATTCAAAATAGTGTGTGGTCACAAAGAAAAAAACCTAAAACCTATAGGACTGCTTTTCAACCAGGAGGTAGGTGGGACCTGAAGGAATGTAGAGAAGAGTGAGAAGGAAAACCTAAACGGCCTCCAAGAGATGCTTAGTGGCCCCTGAAGGGGTTGACAGCAAGGGCTTCTCAGCGAGTAAAGAAAATGACACTGAAATATGGATGAAAGGGGACTCTTGCTATGAAGTAACTGAAAGTAAAATCCACAAGAGACATAAGCTAAAGAATGACTATGAACTATAAAGGAACGAGGACTTATTGGGTTCAAATATCTGTTTCCCATTTACAGCCTCTCCCACGTGTCCAGTTGTCAAATCACGCTAAAATGAAGAAATGGCTTCTGGGCGAAGATCAAATTCACTGTGCTCCCAGGACGACATGATCTAAAGATGAAGACAAGGCTATAAAACCCTTCATCAAGACCTCGGAAAGAGTTAAGATGGGGCCTCCAATTCTGTTAAAGATCTTAAGAGTATAAGAATTTTAAAGCCATGGTCCTCCAACAACTACAGGAAGCCCACGGTAGAGGGCTTATCTCAAAACACTTTGTGAGGGTGGCTTTTCTAAATGCATGAACTCCAGTAAATCTCACATGCAACTCAAAGTTTTTAAGAGAATCATAGTAGCAAAAATCCTGCTTAACCAAGACAGTACAAAATATAAGAAAGCCTGTGGGTCTTAGACATTTTGGGGGAGGAATCATGCTCTGAACAAAAAAGAGGGCACATGCTAAATCTGACGAGCTCAGGAGAGGCCTGCATGGTCTAAAAACAAAAACTCCTAACTAAAAGCGGGTCATGGCCGGAAGTCACATCCTTGGCCTGTAGCTTCCTTGACAAAAGTCAATCTTTACCTTAAGTGAGCCTGTCTATTGTCTTTTTGCATCTAAGATAACAGACACTTGGAATGTCAGAGTAATCCTTTTCTCCAGACCCCTCAGGGCACAACCCGCTACTCAAGAGCACTAGACTACAGAACCCCTAATTGTTATCTTGTTCCCCAAGACCATGGCTATGTGCTAGAAAATGTTAATTGCTAACTATTCTGTACCCACCAATGTAAAAGAAGTATCTGTATCTCCATTTCACTTTTTATGCAATCCCAGAGATTTCCCCACTTTGCTTTCTCCCACCCCCTTTATCTACCAGCAATGGATTTCATGTAACCCTCCTTACGTCTCCTCCTTTGATTCTAATTATAAAGTAAGCTGCAAAACTGCCATTTTCCAAAACATTTTCTTAATTTGTTGAGATTTTGCTTCCTGGCAACCATCAACAATTTGGCTCAAATACACTCATTAAACTTCTCTATAGGTTTGAATGTTTCTTATGTCGACAATGCTGAGAAAAAGCTGCAGGCACAGGTCAAAACAAAGGACAGAACAAGGACAGAACAAAGAGCTCAGAGGGAAGAGCAAAGAGCCATGGAGAAGCCTTCCCATGGTTAGGACTAAGTCCTAATCAAAGAATGGGCAGCACGCATCTGGCTGTATTTCAGAATAACTGTGGACTAGCATGCCCCCCATTTTTCTGAATGGGAAACTTGAGCAGTTTTGCAGAATGTTGGGTGTGGGCGTGGTAGATAACTCGTCTCTTTGGTTCTCATGTCTTCATATTGAAAGGAATTGTTGTCAAGGGGTTTTACTCCAGAAACCACAACCCAGGCACCTCCACTCCACCTACACCAGCCTAAGATGGTAAAATCTTGGACTCGAGCCTGAGCCTGACGCCATACTAACTGAGACTTGTGGGGGGTATCGTGTAGGGATGAGTGTATTTTCCATGCGGGAGGAATATAAAAAATTGTGGCCAGTGGGGAGATTAAGCTGGTTTTTAAATGTATTCATACATTTTGAAATATTCATTCCATAAAACAGGTAGAATATGAGTCAACCTTAGTGACTTGCTCCTAATAAACAGAAAGTGATGCTGTGTGAATTCCAAGGCTGGTTTGGAAAAGGCTACATAGCTTCTGCCTGACTCTGTATCTCAGGCTGCTTAACCCTGGAGCCCAGACCCTGTGTTGTGAGGAAGTTTGGCCACAGTGACAGCCTATGTGTTCTAGTGTAGGTGTTCCGGCTGTCTGCCCCAACCAACCGGTAGGATCAACAGCCAGACAAGTCGGTGAACAAACTTTCAAATGATTCCAGCCACCCACCGTCGAGCTGCGCCAGTGGAAGCTGAGGGGAACAGAGCCAGATGGTCCTGGCCACAATTTTCCTAAGTGTTGATTTGTGAACAAAATAAATGTTTATTATTTAAGCCACTGCACTTGGGAGAGTTCATTAGGGAAAAACAGATAAACCTTCTGGATTAAGCAAAGAGATAAGAAACTTAACTCATTCACAAAGTACAGGGATGCTTTTTAAGATGATGAAAATTCAGTTCTAAAATTGATTGTGATGATGACTGTATAAAGCTTTGACTACACTAAAAACCACTGAATTGTACACTTTAAATGAGGGAACTGCATGCTATGTTCATTACATCTCAATGAAGCTGTTTCAAAAAAAAAATGATTCAGTGCTAGTGCTTTGGAGTGGTGTAATGAATGGTGTGCTTCCTGCCATTATTAGCTCACTGGCCGGAGTTCAAGACATAGGAGAGTTAACAGTATGTCCTTTTTATAGAAAAATGATATGGAAAAAAGGTGTCTTTTTCATTGACATTTAGTCCATAAAATTAACAGAAAAATCCATATTTCACTTCTCAAAGTATTGAATGATTTATGTTTTCCCAAATTAAGTGATTTGGGTTCCCAAAACTGATTAAAAGTTACCTTCTGTTTTAACATATTAATCTGAATATCCACTTCAATTTGATTGGGTTTCAAATCTCCAGGGAAACAAAGCTCTCCATTTTCATATGCATTTAACTTCCTTCTTGCAATTTTTAAGAGTTTCTTAAATCTGTAGAAATGTAGAATGATAAGTCAAATTCTTTAAGAGTAAATATTTAATAACCATTTAAATAGATATTATGGTCTATCATATAAAATAAACAAATCTATAAATTAAAATCCTCTCTTATTTGTTCTAATCTAATACTTTTTGAAAGCATAATGACTAAATTATCTTAGGTAAATAATATGAAAAAAATTTTATGACATATATGAAAGTTAATATTGTAACTATAGAGTTCTTATAAATAAGTTATTAATATCCATTTCCATATGTTAATATAAAATATTAACCTATTATTAAATATCAGCTCTACACCAGACATCAGTATCCAAATTGAAGAAGAGAAGCATAATTATACATGAATGTTTTGAAAAGATACAAAAATACCATTTGGTACCCTCTGACGACAGTCTACAAGAAGAAAAGAAAGTACTAACAAGAGACCATTCAAAATAGAAAGAGAAGCAAAAAGAAAAATCTTTGAAGTCCCAATGGAGGGGAAAAGGAAAAGGCAAAGCTTTAGAAGAAAGGAAATCAGAGAGATAATGTGTAACAGTTTCTTCAAGACTGTTTTAGGGAGAGATCTTTGCTAGCACAATGTTAACATAACGAAAGGGATACAAAACAATGTGGAGAAAAACAGTGAAATGAGAGGAGAAACATTGATGAGAATCAGAGAACAAACAAATACTCAGCAAATAAACAAAAAGGAAGCCATGTGGGGAGCTTCCCAGATGTTGGGGAAAGATTCCATTATTATTTCATCTGAGTGGTAAAAACATGATTACTCATCTCATTCTTCTTTAAGCCATACACATATTTTTGAATATATATTTTATAACTGAAAAAAGCAAAAAGAGACCATAAGCCAAATCAAGATAATTTTTGATGCTATTAAACAATGACACAGATAGGTTTTTAGACATTAAACTACTAGAATGCCAAAGGAAAAGACATAGTAAGAGAAGAAAAGATTACCAAAGACAGCAAAGACATCTTACAGAAATAAAAATTGAAGGTAGACAATTAAGAGTGCAGTTGACAGTATACGCAAAAGGCACTGTCATTATTATTTTAGGAATCATTAAAGAGTATGCTTGTACAATTAGTTTCTGAAGTAAATCTTTAAATAAGTTAATTTGTTTATGAAAATTACAGATAAATAAATTTGTATTTTGGTTTTAATAAAGTAAAATTATACTTAAATCTTAATTAGTGGTTGACATGATCTGAAATATTAAAATCTTACCTGGTAATCTCTTTTTCTAATTCACTATTTTTCTTCATTTCTTCATCCAAACTATATTCCAGAGATTGTTTTAACTCAATACATTTCTTTAACTGTTGCTTTTCATTCTCAGACTTTGAAAAATATTTTGAGCAAAAATTAGTTTTAAAAATCTAGAGACTCACTCTTCTTTCTCTAAAATATTATTCCTCATCAGGTCATGAGGGATATGTGTAGACAGGTTTATAAAATACAGTTTATAAACCTAATGCCAATAATGATAGATTTAAAAAACAATGACTTCTTAAAACAGCTAATTTAATTTTACACTGCCATCATTTTTTTTCTGGAGTTTAAATTGCCATAATTTGTTAAAAACAGAGGTTTTTTACATGTAAAATAGGAAGTGTTAAAGAACTTTTTAGAAGAATGGCTATACGAGGTGTGATCAAACAATATGGTGAATGTTTAAATAAAAATTATTACAGTAAAAGACAACTGCCATTAATCCCCCTCAAAAAATACTCCCTCTTGCTTCTAACATACTTGTCCCATCGTTCTTGCCACTTTCTGAAGCAGTTCTGGAAGTCCTCTTTCGTGAGTGTCGTTAGTTGCACTGTCATGGCTGCCTCAATGTCCTGAATCAGTTTGACTTTGGGGAAGAGCCAGAAGTCACACGGTGCCAGATCCGGTGAACAAGGTGAATGAGAACCATAATGCTTTTACATGACAGAAATTGCCATACCAGAAGTGATATGTGACACAGAGCATTGTCATGATGGCGGATGATTTACAGCACACTTTAAAACACATTTTTTTCTCAGCTGTAGCTCACACCCAACTGACTGCACCGAACAAGTTGAAACTTGTCTCACACTGTTACTGAGGTTCCAAGCACCACTTTCTGTATTGAAGATCCCTGCCTTTCACCGTATCTGTACTTTGCCTTCTTCCTTCTAGTTCTTCATAGACAATATCCACAACAGAAAGGCTCCATGTCACACATCACTTCTGGTACGGCAATTTCTGTCAAATAAAAACATTACGGTGTGTCCTCATCCACCTTATTTACCGGATCTGGCACTGTGTGACTTCTGGCCCTCCCCCAAAGTCAAACTGACCATGAAAGGTAAATGTTTTGAATTGATTCAGGACATCGAGGCAGCCATGACAGCGCAACTAAAGACACTCATGAAAGAGGACATCCAGAACTGCTTCAGAAAGTGGCACGAATGATGGGATAAGTGGGTTCAAAGCAAAGGGGATTAATGGCAATGTGTCTTTTATTGTAATGAATTTTTTTATTTAAACATTCACCATATTGTTTGATCACACCTCATATTTACATTTTAGTTTCTAAAGATGCCCTAGAAACATTTCATCAACAGTGCAAAATATTCCAGATTTTATTAAATCACATCTTACTAAAATAATCTGTGAAAAGTTCCCATGCAGTCCCCATTATATTATGATGATAATCTGACTTTAGGGTGAAATAAAGACTCATTTGTAAGCATTCCTCCATAGGTTCAATTTCTCCTTTTCTATTACACAGTTTTCTCTATAAATAAAGTTTAGGTTTTCTCTAGATTATATAAAAATATAACTTTTTGTTGATTCTTGTACCCTTTTCTATCATTGTTTCTCCGCTTCCACTGAACTTCAACATTCGTTAATGAATAGTCAGTCTCATCCACTTATTCATATTTTCTCCACTTATTCCCGTCTTTCACATAAGAATCTGTCTTTCAATCCTATAATTGCACTAAAATTTTTGAGTGTCATCTTTGTCTTTAGTCCTTATTCTGCTTTACTTCTCAGTAACAACTGAGAAGAATGCCCACACCTTTCTATGGTCTTCTAAGCCCGATTCATTTCTAAACAGCAACCCTGACGTTCATCCTTCACCTTTCTCTTTTTAAATTCTCTCAGAGTTCCTTAAATCTCAATGCTTCAGACCAGATTCCCTAATCTACACTTTCAGCCTTAACCCAATTACTGAGGTCATCTGTACTTTGCCTTCTTCCCTCTAGTTCCTCATAGACAGTGCCCTCAACCACACACTCATAAACCATTACTTGCTGTGGATCAGCTCATCTTGCACATTTTATGTTGATTCTTATTAGTGTTACTTTAAGTGTAGTGTGATTTTCTGCTCTTACGGACACCTTCATTGTTGGGATGTTGACCAGCATACTTTGTCTTGGTTTTCTCTTAGAATGTAAAAGTTTTTTACAAGCATTAGATTATCAATTACTTGCATTTGGTTTTTTTGTTTTCGTTGTTTTTGAATAATTTCCTATTCCTTAGAGACCTGACCTGACCTATGGAAGTTTTCTTCCGAAGTTGCTTTCACATACATACTCGACTATCTTATTTGAAGGCTTGAGTCAGCTAGAGCTATCCCTTCTTCCCAATCCAGATTCTTCCCCTCAACATTGTGCAGATCAAATATCTTAACCCAGGTAATATCTCATCGGAGGGGAATCATGAGATGAAAGCCTTCTAGAGAAGTGGGGGCTATTGATTGAATGGGTTGAAAGCTGTCATTATTAAATTTTTGAATCACGGGGTAGACCTTACGGTGGCTAATACTTCTGTCAAGATCCTAACTCATTTCTATAGGAATCTACAGAGAATCCCTCATTATTTTTTATTTTTGTGTAAGCTTAATCAGTTTTGAGTATTCTTACAAATTTTTTTATTTTTGATACCTTTATAAATTTCTGTATGAAACTGTAAGGTGACAACTCCTGGCACTCGTGTTCACAGAAGACTCCTTGTCAACCTATCAACATGTCACTTGTATGAAAGTAAACTAACACAATGTAACGAATGTGTATGAAGTCTAGACAAAATTTTTTTTCTAAGTTTCTTCAGCCACAGGCAGACCCATGAACATAATCTTCTCTTTCCCTGGATAGGCATGTCCGTCTAAAGCACTTGCACAGACCTGGCCACTGTGACTGAAAGACACCAGCTGGTAGGTGCGTCCACCTCAGCACTCCACCTCAGGGTTCACAGTACAATCTTCTGATTGGAAATCCTAGGCTGCCTCTCCTACAGGGCACAGGAGGATGGCAGGCGAATGTCGTTCTGCTTAGGAAACAGTGGTATGGGTTTCACTACCTATCAGGAAATTGTCATCCTGGATGACACATCAATCTTTTCTGACATCGAACTGTTAAATCTTTAAAAGCGTATGATTAACTCAAGTGAATGGAAAAAGATTAGTTTCTAAACTTGCAAAGCTAGGAGCACTATGTTACTATGTAAGGCCTTGATTGGACATTCATTTCTACTTTTACACTTGCATCTGTTTTCTTTTTCAAAATCCAACAAAGAGAAAAGTATATTCTTTTCAGGAAACATTTGCACAATGACCCAGTATTCTTTAATGATGAAGAAAACAAATTAGAACATTAAAAGTAATTTGTTCTCCAAATCTCACTAAAGGGTTTACATTTCAAGGGAAATTCAGAATTCTGGATCAAATCCTTACTCAAATGCCTGGACTCAAACAGATATTTGTAGTCCAATGTTTATTGCAGCATTAACAATAGCCAAAAACAAAAAACAAAACAAAACCAAAAAAAAGCCAAAAGCTGGAAAAACCCAAATGTTGAACAGACAAATGGATAAATAAAATGTGGTATATATCAAATATTTTTAGACTATCACCATCTTTTTTTTTATTAAAATCTCACTATAAAATTCAGTAATTTTATGAATTCAGACACCTTCCTCTATAAAGAGGAATTACATTCCTATTTGCAAATACTATCAGGATGAATACACTACTTTTATCCATGAGACTCCTTATTGTCCAAAATATTCTTATATGCTACTACTACAGAAATGGAAATTCCTTTAGTGTGACAGAAATTAGGAGACTGACTTACCGAACTTGTACATAAGAGGTTTCTCTGAAGCTGTTCAATTCGGCCTGCTTGCTTTTCAATTGTCACTTTTAACTCAGCATTTTCAGTTTCAAGCCTAAAATGTATATTTTGAAATAATTATTCTCACACAATGATTTAAAACATACCTCATAATCTCTGAACAAACATCTGAAGGTGCAATTCCATAAAATCTTACAATTTGAAAAGCACATGATATGGCAACTATGCCAGTTTTCTAGTAGTATTTTGTGGATAATGTGCAAAATCTAGAGACAATGTAAACAAATACGCATTTCAAAGTAGCTCAAAGCTGAAATTTTTATCCAGCTTAACACTGATGTATTTATTATCACAACTGATCTAATTGTCATACTACACTACACGTCTGCTTTATAAATACTCAAGTCATTTTCTGTGCTGCTTTAAGTTATACTTTTGCATGTGATCTTGCGTCTTCTCAGCATATCTTACGGCCTCTGTATGTCGATCGTTTGCTTCAAGCAACTAAAAATAAAGAAAAAAAAAACTTTTTAACTACTCATAATCTAGTACAAATCTACCTGTTTGTGTAACTGAAATTGGATTGACACACAGCCACACTCCATCTGCATTTTGTTTATGGCTACTTCCTGCCATAACAGCAGAGCTGAGTTATGACAACAGAGACCTTATGGCCCGTAAAGCCTAACATATTTACTATCTGGCCCTACAGAAAAGCTTACCAATCTCTCCTCTAGTACCCAAACAAAAACGTTATTAATGTTTTAAAATTGTATTTTATCAGATAAATATACAACGTTCTAAATTAGCCAAATGGGTAAAAAAGGAAATTATGTTATGATACTTATATTTTTGTATTCCAAGAACCACACCAACGATAAAGATTAACATATGCAAATGACCATGGCTATGCCAGTGATTACAAAAGTGAACAGGTGTCTCTCGGTGATGACCAGATATTTCATGGACTAGTTTGAAAGGCAGCTTCTACCTAGGAGCCACAATGCCTGGGTTTGAATTGCAAGTCCACCAGCTATTACCTACATAACCTTGAGCAAAGTACTTAAATTTTCCGAGTCTCAGTTTCTTCATCTGTAAAATGGAGAAAATAATGGCATCTACCTCACTGGGGTGCTGGGAAGATTAAATTAGGGAATATATGTAAAGTAGTTAGAAGCATACTTGATGCATAGTAAACTCTAAGGGTTTGCAATTAGCATTATTATTGTCACTGTATCTTATGTTCTAATAAAATTTGATATTTTAGACAGGTAGCATACCAATGGAAGTGGTCTCTTACACAAGTTACTCTGAAATCATTCTTCATACCATTGACAATGGCAGGAAATGAGGAGCATGAGGCCCAGAATATAGCCCCAATGCTTCAGAAAACTTTTACCAATTGAAGTAGCCAGCAGTACGTTAATAATTTATAAGTTGCTTCATCTCTGTACTGTTCAGTGGGCAAAGACCATGGACTATAATGCAGAAACCACCTCGGGACTGAGCGTACAGTGCACATGACCATGAGAGGCAGGGTAAAGTCACTGACATGGAAAGAATGGACTCTAGTGCTAAATCCAACTTCCCGGATCACTTCATTCCCAGCAAGTGTTACCAAGTCCTCTGATGAGCAGATGAGGAGACGTGCTCTGGCGGATCAGAAAAGCCGTCCCCAGAGTTTCACAGTTAGTAACATGGTATCAATCTCTGCACATCCCAGTGTGGCTGAGGAGTGAAGGGAGGCCGGTTTCCTGTTTTTTTCCTTTTCTTTTTTTTACAGAGGAAGAAAACTGAGCTTTTTTTTTAAATTTTATTAGTTTCAGGTGCACAAGACAAAACAATACTTAGTCGTTTATCATTTATATCCCTCACACTGTGTGAACCCCCCTCCCCCCTTCCACTATCCCTCTGACATCGCAAAAACTGAGCATTTGATTGAACAATTCTCTATTAGATTAAATGCTTTCAATTTTATATTTTTTGTTTAAAATACTTTTAGAATAAAAGCTTAATTATATCAATGTCTCCAAGAAGAAAGTACAGAAGTGGTATAAAATATTTAATTTTATCCAAACAACTGTTCAGCAAAATATTTTCAATTTATGCAAGGATAGGAGCCATCATATCAAACACCATTTCCCCTTAAATAATTTCATACTTAGAAAGACAAGATATCGCTCATGAAGAAAATTTTAACAATGTGAAATTCAGGGCTAGATTGCTCTGCACAGACTGGCTGACAAGTGCTGAGGAGAATGATCTCAGTGAGAGTTCGAGCAGCCACAGGAAGCTTCACGGAGAGGAGAGCGTGGGAGCCGGGCGTCCAGGGGCAGGGGAATAAAACATAGGCTCCCACCGTAACTTGCAAACTGATGTTCACAGCAGAATTATTAATAGCCAAAAAGTGGAAACAACACAACATTCCATCAACTGATGAACGGATACGTATTTTATCCACAAAATGAAGTAACGTTGGGCAGTAAGTAGAAATAACATATTGACATGGGTTACAACAGGGTTGGGCCCTGGAAACATGATATTAAGTGAAAGAAGCGAGACATAGAGGAACTCAGATTGTGTGACTTCATTTACATGAAATATCCAGAATAGGAAAATCTATAGAGACAGAAAGTAGATTGGTGGTTGCCCAGGGCTGGGAGAGATGGGAAGCTGGGAGTGACAGCTAAGTAAGATGGGGTTTCTTTTTGGGGTGAAAGAAATGTTCTACAATTGACTGTGGTGATAGTTACACAACTCTCTGAATGTACTAAGAGATATTGAATTGTACATGTTAAACGGGAGAATTATATGATATGTGAATTACATCCCAATAAAGATTTTTTTTAAAAATCCAATAGTGGATCTAGATAATTTTCTTAATTCTCTATTGTGGGTGTGCATACTATAATGCTCTACATATTTCCATACTTTTACAATAATTCTAAAATGGAAAGAAAATGAAGGCAATGCCTACTTCGACTGGTTTGCATAATGACCTTTCGGTACAAGTGATTCTGAAATCCATGAAACATATGCAGCTTCTGTATCCATTCACAAAAGTGAAGATAAGAAACAATTTTCTGGAATGTTCCATTAAATATTATCCTCTGATTTTAAATGGCTGCCTCATCGTGGTAATGGAGATATCACCACAAAATATTGTTTAGTAGAAAAAGTCTCTCGATTTCTATGAGGAATGCTGCATATTTCTCAGCTTTCCCATGGGTAAATATTACAAGAAAAAACATATAATAGAAATGGCAGAATGAAAGTCAGAGTTTAAGAAATAAGTGCATTATAAAGATAATAAAATTATAATAAATTAATTTTAATGAAAATAAAGCTACCCATGAAAATTAGTATCCCCAAACACTGTATATTATTTAACCAGTTATAGATTAACTATCGACATGTTAAATTTTATACATACTTGATTTCTGATTTCATTTAATTTCTTCTTTAAATCCTGTGCCTCATCTTCTAAATTCATACGATAACGTGATATAACCTCCAGTGAAGCCTCTGACATAGATTGTTTTTTTAGGGTATCAGCCAATTCTTGTTGAAGTTGTCTAATAACTACCTAGTAAGATATTTTTGTTACTGATTTTATATAAATCACATTATTATTAAATTATGTTAATAATCTATAACTCTAACATTAATATAATATGTAACTTGAAAGAGATCACATGCATCAATTCACCTTGAATTGTAAACAGGAGTGTGTCCTCTCACTCCTGTTTACTGGACACAGTAAAGGACAAACAGGACACACTCCTGTTTACTGAATCAAGGTAGAGACACAGAAGGTGTTATCCCCAATCACCATTAGGTTACTTCAACGACGGATTCAGCCTCACTCTCCATGCTCCCCTGATGAACCTGTAGAGCTTTACAATCTACTGACGTCTCAAAGGGAAATGGGTCTGTCGGTGGGACCAGTGGTAGCAAACTCTACACTGTGTAACGTTTCCCTCTTTTTTATCTCAGGCTTAGATTGACCTCAGAGGTTCTCACGTATGCAGTCCTCTGCTCACAACCTTCCTAAAGATTCCTATATCTTAGAAGAAAAGTGAACTAATTCCAATGGCTTTCAGGGCCCCAGGTAACCTGGTCTCTACCTCTCTCCCTGCTACACATGAATCCTGCCACCCCTAACTTGTCTGAAAATGGAGATCCAATGCGAAATTAATAACAGACAGCTACAATTCTCTTTGAATTGGACAAACGTATGTCTAAATGATAGTAATTGGGACTTGTGATGAGAAATATGAACAAATTATTTGTAACAATAGTCAAATAAAATTATATGTAGTAGTGGGAAGATTAAATCAAATATAATTTTGTTAAAACTCATCATATGTTCCAAATTATGATTTAATGAAAAGTTAGCGGTCTTTAACGAGTTGAGAGGCCATAAGAATACATTATTTGAGACTGAAATATTTCCAATTTAAATCAAATTGGCATGAATAAAAAAAATTATACCAACAAAAATGTATATGAAGCTACTGAAAGAAAGGTGCTATTGAGGGACAGTATCTATACTTCGGTTCTTCTGGAAAACCTAGAATTAACTGTCTAGGTAATCCACTTAATTGAATCTTAATTTCAAAACATTCATTTTAGGTATGAGCATTTCCATTTATCTGCTTCATAATGGTACCATGTTTCCCCGAAAATAAGACCTAGCTGGACCATCAGCTCTAATGTGTCTTTTGGAACACAAATTAATATAAGACCCGGTCTTATCTTAATATACTATAAGACCGGGTCTTATATTACATAATTACATATATTAATTTTTGCTCCAAAAGACACATTAGATCTGATGGTCCGGCTAGGTCTTATTTTCGGGAAACACAGTATTACAATGTGATGACAGAAAGATTAAAATTATTATTTTAGCAGTATAAGACTAAATTATTACCAATCTATATCTATTAACAATATATAACTTAAAATTTCATAGGCAACACAACATCTTTACTCAAAGTAAAGCAGTACTCAGGTCCAATTTTTATTTGGACACAATGTCTGCTTTTAAGCTGATAAAGCAAATACATTCATAGTCTGTATTTTTAATATTCAACTAGATTCAACATTCGGCCAACATCAAATATTACTTTGAATTTTCTTTCAGGAAATTTGAAAATTATTTCTTTCTGGATATTTACCTCTCTTTCTGCTTTATCAGTTTCATATTGACTAATTCTTTCTTTCAAATGATTACATTCTTTGATTAACTCTTTATTTCTTTCTTCTAGCATACGACCTTGTTTTTCACTTTCAGCTCGAAGTATTTTTATGATATCCTGAAACTGGTCTTGGATATTAATGACTGTCTTTTCTTTATTGTCACTTTTGTTGTGAGCATCATCCAGTTGCTGTCGTAGCAACATATTTTCACTTTGTAGGTGAGAAAATCTCTCCTCTAAGGATTCCTGCTTTCCAATGTATTTATTCACTTTATCTTGTTCATTTTGATACATATGTTCAATTTCCTTCTTTTTACATTGTGTTTGGCTTAGGTCTCTTTGTACATGTTCTAAAACTGAAGTCCTTTCTCTGAGAGCGTCTCTCGTGTGATGGAGCTCAATTTCTAGGCTATTGAATTTACTCTCAGCTTTAGAGAGTTGTTGAGAAAGAACCTCATTGTTATCTTTTAGGTTAGACATATCAAAATTCATTTTGTCCCGTAAACGAAACCATTCATCTCTTGCTCTCTGGAAAGCAAGTTCTAGGTCTCTTCTTGATGTCTGACTTTGCTCGTGATCATGGATTGCAGCAGCCAGTCTAGAACGGTATGATTCAACTTCTGTTTCCAGTCTTTCTTTGTTCTGTTTTTCACTCTCCAGTTTAGAATTTAGCATTGTATTCTCAGCTGTCAGAACGTTCAGCTGTCCATTATATTGAAATATTGTTTTTGTTAGTGTTTCCTCATTTAGTTTTATCGTCTTTTGAAGGTGGTCATTCTTTTCTTTTACAATTGCAATGTCCTCAAAATATTTTTTTTCCATTTCCTGCTTCTGATTTTTCGTGGTGTCTATTTCCAGTTTCAACATGGCAATTTCATCCTGCAACATGCGGTTTTCATGCAACAGATCTTTTTCAGGACTCTCAGAAACCTAAGTAAAACAATGGAGACTTGTCGTTAGCACTCGATGAAATGATGTATCATGATATCCTCTGAAATTAAAGAACCTATATGTTATGTAATGAAAAGGTTGTAATGAGTGGGAATCCCACTGACAAAATATAAAGTTGGACCCAAATCTCCAACTTTATACAAGGAAAAATTCCCGAAAGTTCAAAAATTTAATATAAGGTGCTGAATTCATAAAAGTAAAAAAAGGAATCATAAGAGAATTTTTAAGAGTCTCAGAATTGGAAAGGCAAACCCAAAGGCATAAAATAAAAGATTAAAATAAAAGATTAATAAATCTCACTACACTTAAAATTTAGCTTTTAGTTTGAATATACATACAGCTACCCCACAGTAAGAGTATTAACTCTGCATATATTTGGATAGATTAAATTTCCTAAAATTCTTATTTCCTGAGAATATTCTATAGATATTCTACTTTTCTAATATTTTCATAGTAAGTTATAAAAATTATATCTATACTAACAACTGATGGCATCGTATTAAGCACTTCTGTATACATCATGAATTCATTTAGTTATTGCCGTCTGGAATGGAGAGGTTAAAAAGATAAGCAAGTTCAGAATTTTCCCCAGGTCTTCTGACTACAATCAGTGCTTCTGCACCAAACCACAGTTACTTCTGCAGTAGAAGTATATAAATATAAAAAAAAGACATATTTTAAAAAACTCATGGTAAATACGGTAAAATTTATAGAGCTCTTCTTAGAAAATCATGAGATTATTTGCTGCTGCAATAACTTTTATTTCCTTTTGATAAAGTTTAAAGTAGTATCAAATGTGAAATAAAGTAAAATACATTTTACTATTTAACTAAATAAAATACTTATCAATAAATTATCATTAAGTATATATCATGGTATATCATTGTCTTCAAAAAGTCCTTGTACTGAAATAAAATACTACTTGGAGAAAATTGTTACTTTTCTCAAAAGTAGGAGAATGACATCTAAAATATGGTCTCGAATTGGCTCTGCTTTTCCTCCTTACCATCAGTGGAAGTGAAAACTAACCTCTGTATTATGGAAAATATTAACCGCCCCCCCCCCCCTTTGGATGAGGCCACTGTGAATGTCACTACTTGACTGTTGAAGACAAATGGATTTGAATTAAGAATATCATTTTTTGCAATGGACCAAAAATGCCACATCCTAAACATACATACATACACACACACACACACACACACACACACGATATATACATACATGCATGCGTGTGTGTGTGTGTATATATATGTATGCTTTTTAAATCTTTTGTACATTCCATATTGATAGTGTTGGTTTTTAAAATATATACACAAATAATACATACACACATTTGAAAATGACTAAAAGAATACCTCAGAATTCATTTTCTTATGAGCTGTTTCTACCTCCTTTTGTTTGCAAAGGAGATTGGTCAGAATTCCATCTTGTAATATTCTGGCATTTTGTTCTCGAGAAAGTTGCCTCTGAGAGTCATTTAGCTCTTCCACAACCTAGGAATACATTTCATTAGGTTTTTGGTCTCATACTATTTTTTTTTTAAAAAAGTCAAAAACCTTTAAAAAAAAAATGTTAAAAGAACGTAGCTTTTCTAAGTACAAGGATCTTTATCTTCCATGAAAAACTCAAATTTGAATTTAAATGAGAGCTAAATTTGTCACACAGCAAAAATACAGGCAGCTATAATATTGTGAAATAACATTTCTTTACAAAACATTTGACTAGTTTCATCACAGTCTCAAGGCAATTTAGCCTGTTTGTTAACATTTAAGAAAGCCAAAGTTAACATTTGTGTTGATGATTAAGCTCAATTTACCTTCTACTTCTTCATTTAGAAAACATATACAGAGCATCTATTAGATGCCCAAAATTGAAATAAATTAAAATTGTAGTTATAAATGTCACAGTTCATATTTTGAACGAAATAACATTTTGGTTTGTTTTAAACCTAAATAATATACATCAAATCGAAGGAATATTATAAATATGGATGAAATAGTATTAGAATTATGAAATTTTTACTAAAGGTGAATTTACCTGATTGAAATTATTTCTTACAGTCTTCAATTCCATATCTAGTGTTCGAAGAGTGATTTCAAGTTGTTGTTTCATGTCTACTTCTTTACTATATTGCTCTTCTTTTTTTCTTAACTGCTCCCTAATTTTTTTATATAACATATCAGTATTTCTTCTTTTCTCTTTTTCTTGTTGTAAGGTAAATCTGCAGTTAAATACACTTATCTTAAATTTCATTTGATTAGAAAAAAAAAAGTTCATTTTATGATCTGGTTCTACATAGGTTGCTTTATTATCCTAAAGAAATTTCTAAGTTCTCAAATTTTTTTCCTATCTAGGTCTCATGCTTTTTATTTCTCACTTCAATCTCTTCCAAAAGATAATATATACCTGAAAGGTAGCAATGAAAAATATCGTAGGAAAGGAATTTTGAAATTCCTTGGTAAAGGTAGAGCTGACAGTTATCCTTTTACCCATAGTCATACTTACTCCTCCATTAGGACAGATAATCTAGTTACTAATTAAAAAGACAAGTCATTGTTTATAAACAAGTTTATAAATTCACTAAAAATAAAATTTCAGCTTTTTCATATTCAAAATATGACAGGTACCCCTGAAAATGATTTACAGTGTAAGGCAGTATCTGCAGATGTCTCATACACAACTCATACCTGCTGACTACTGTAATCCAAGACTACGCTAGAGAGTCTAATATCTGTTGCTGTACACTTTTTATGTTTCTTCTTTTGTAACACTTTCAGATTATCTTGTTGATTATTATCTATTTTATAAATCACTTTAAAATCCCTTTTGGAACAAGACAGGATCCATACTGAGTCAACAATGAAGAGTAATATGTGCTTTCAGTGTGGACCTTTGAATTAATTTTATTATATATAAGATACTGAATAAATTAATTAGTCATCTTTCCATAACATCACTTTTCATACTGTGCATATATTAAGACTAAAACTGTGGGGCGACAGGATAGCTCAGTTGGTTAGAGTGCGGTGCTCTTAACAACAAGGTTGCCGGTTTGATCCCCTCATGGGCCACTGTGAGCTGCGCCCTCCACAACTAGATTGAAACAACTACTTGACTTGGAGCTGATGGGTCCTGGAAAAACCCACTTAAATATATAAAAGTTTTTAAAAAATAAGACTAAAACTGCATAAATATTTTTGAGAAATTTTTTCTGTCTTGAGAAAAATGGCCATTTTAGACTGTGTTGATGGGAAGGTAAATTAATATGAACTTTCTTGAGAACAATTTGGAAATATGGATCAAAGATTTTTTTCAAAAGTTCTTTTATGTTAACCAAATAATACCCTATTAAAGAATTTATTCAAAGTACATAATCAGAAATGTAGGAATAGGTTTATATACGAGATATTCCTTATAGCATTAACTATAATATAGAAAAAAACAACCAAAATTCAATTTGTTAAATAAATAATGAGGTTTCCATATGGTGGACTTCTATATGGTCATTCAAATAATGATTTGAAAGAATACACATACACATTAACTTATTACTAGAAGTATGCACTGTTAAAAACTTGCTATATTATTTCCAAGAATTTTATATTCCACAATACTAAAGAAGTTTCTTCCCTATAAAATACCAGGAGGAAAGTTAGCAATTATAAAACTTATCCTATATATCTATAGTATGAAAGCAAATATTCAAATATTTCTTTAAAACCAAGATGTTTTAATACCTCAAATTGCAGAGTTCTTGTTCCCATTCCACTTTTTGATGCTCTAACTGTGATTTCATTTCTTTTGTTTCTGATAGCTCCTTTTGTAGTCCACTAACCTTATTTTCCATTTTTTTTATTTTTCCTGTAAGTAACTCACAGTGATTTTTCCTAAGTTCTATTAATCTTTCATATGAAATAATGGCATCTTGAATTTTCAACAAGCTAACAGAATCTACATCAGAGAGAAAACAAAAATAGAAATAAAATATATGAGTACTTTTTGCAAATAAAGGACTACATTTTCACAATCACTCTTTCATACATTGAACAAATATATACTGAGTACCTACAATGTGGAAGACATTATACTAAGCTCTGCAGATAAAAGAGACAAGACCATTGGCTCTTATTTAGCTCAAAGTCTAGTAGAGGAAAATGACAAATAAAATAATTATAAATTCAGACAGATATTATACAGTTCTATGATCACATAACAGAACTTGACCTAGGCTGGATCCAGGGAAGATTTCCCTGAGGAAGAGATGGCTACACTGAGAAATGCAGGGTGAGTGGGAAGCAATGAGACAAAGGAGAAAGAAGAGCATTCTAAACAGTCTACAGCATGTGCCAAAGTTGTATTGCAATCTGCTTCCACCAAGAAGGAGTAAGAGGTACTGATTTACCTTCCTATATGAAACAAGCAAAAACAATACAAACAAATTACATTTAAAAATTATTTTCAAGACTGGACTTCAGGGAACGAAGGACAATGATTCCTGAAACAAATGAAGTTATCCTAATGAATGTCCCAGCTCACTGCCTCGAGAGAATTTCCAGGCAACTCCACAGGGAGAAGAAACTGAGGTAGAGTCCACCAGACTCCCTACATTAGGTGATGAAGCTGACGAGGGTCTGGTGAAACCAAGGCAGAGAGAGATCACAGGTCAGAACACTGGAGAGAAGACAGCAAAACAGAAAAAGGACCCTGGAGACCTGCAGAGGGCATTCAGTTGAGAAAGGAACCATGCATACGTGTGAGGAAATCACCCAAGACCAGGGGAAAAAACAACATCTGAAAACAGTAGAGGAAACAGTGCCTGGTGCTTACTCCTATTAGCCAGGCTGAAGAAACTCATAACTCACAGGAAAATGAACAGGTTAGTCAGAAAGGTCTTGCCTCTGACTAGTGGGGAGTAATTAGCCTTTGGCCAGGCTCTGGATTCACCTAACAAATCATAAGAGCAACACCAGAAAGGACCAAACTATTTGCAGGCAACTTAACTACCTCTCAAAACAAAAGCTCAAAAAGTTAAGTAGAGACATGGAAGTTATTTTTTTAAAAAGCAAATAGCACTTATTCAAATAGAAATTATAATGTCAGAGATGAAAAATACACTGGATAAAAATAAATACATACTAGACATCACAAAATAAAAGATTAGGCAGTTTGACACCAGTGAATAGTGAGAAAACTTCAAATGGCTATCATATAATTCCCCAAAGAAGCAGGGGGAAGGGACAGAAAAACATTTGAAGAAAAAATTTCCAAACTTTCTAAACTTAATGAGAACTATAATTCCACAGATCCAGCATTAAAAGTAAACTACTGTAATTTTTTTGTACTATATATGATGTGATATAATATTATTTGAAGGTGGACTGTCATTACTTAGTCATTTGACATGAACCAACCCTAATGCAGCCACTAAAATAGCAAAAGTTATAGCTAATAAACCAAAAAAAAAAAAAGAAAGAGTACTAAATCATAAAAATTACTTGATTAATCTAAAAGAAGACAGAAAAAGAAGAAAATAGGAACAAAGAGCAAATGAGACAAACAGAAATCAAACCACATGATGACAGATTCAAATCCACTGTATCAATGATCACATTAAATGGAAATGGTCTAAAAACCTCAATAAAAACATTGTCTGGCTGGATAAAAAAGCAAGACCCAAATATAGGCAAACTCTAAGAAAAACACTTTAAATGTAAAGACACAAATTTTTAAAAAGGATAGAAATAAGATAGACTACACTAACACTTAACAAAAGAAGGCTGAGCTAAAGTAGCTATAATACCAAACAAAGTAGATTTCAGAGCAAAATATATTACCAGCAATTAACCAGGTCATTTCACAATGATAAATTAATAAGCAGCATAACAATCCTAAATGATTATGCACCTAATAACAGCTTCAAAATACATGCCGCAAAAACTGAAAGAACTGCAAAGAGAAATTGATAAATTCACAACTACTGTCTGGGATTTCAATACCACTCAGTCAATAAGTAATACAATAAGTAGGCAGAAAGTGATCAAGGACATAACACCACTGTTCTTCTCAAGTTTCCATGGAACACTTACCAAAAAGACTATATATTCTAAGTCATAAAATAAACCTTAATAAAAGGAGTGAGTCAAAAGGACTTAAGTCATACAAAGTATGTTCCCTGACAATCAAACTGGAAATCAAGAACAAAAATACCTCTGGAAAATACTCAAATATTTGGAAGCTAAATAACACACATCTAAATAACCCCTGGGTCAAAGAAGTAATGAAAAAAGAAATTAGAAAGTATTTTGAATTGAATGAAAATAAAAACAAAACATGTTAGATGTTGTGGAATGATGCTACAGTACGTAGTACTTACATGGAAATGTATAGCACTGAATGTCTATATTGGAAAAGAGAAAGGTCTCAAATCAATGACCTTCACTTCCACCTTATAAAACTAGGAAAAGAAGAGTAAATTAAACCCACAGCAAATAAAAGAAAGAAAATAATAAACATCAAAAATAAAACCCATAAGAGAGAAAATTAAAAAAAAAAAAAAAACCTATAGAGAAAAACCCCTGAAACCAAATGCTTTCAGGAGATCAATTAAAGTGATAAACCTCTAGCCAGGCTGATAAGAAAGAAAAGAGAGAAGGCACACATTACCAATATCAGAAATGAGTAATGTGACATTACTACAGATTCTACAGATATTAAAAAGATAACAGAGTAATATAATAAACTTTATGTAAATAAATTTGACAACTCAGATGAAGTGGGTAAATTCCTTGAAAGACAGAAATTACAAAGGCTCTATCAAGAAAGAACAGATAAACTAAACAGCCCTGTATCTATAAGAGATATTGAAGTCCTAGATAAAGACCTTCCCACAAAGAAAATTCCAGGCCCAAATGTCTATACTGGTGAATTCTACCAAATATTTTAGAAAGAAATAACACCAATTCTAGACAAATTCTGTCTCAAAAAATGAAGAGTTTGAGAAATATGTCCCAACTCATTCTATAAGGCTAGTATTACCCTGAAGCTAAAACTAGACAAAGATATTATAAGAAAGAAAACTGTGTCAAGAGCATGGAAGTAAAAATTCTAAACAAAATATTAGCAAATCAAATACATTAAAAGGACAACTTGTCATGACAAAATGGGGTTTATCCCAGGATTGCAGGTTTCGTTTAACATTAAAAAATCAGTTAAGAGTAAAGAGGGTCAAATACATACTTACAGAAGGAGAGTAGACTTCCAGTGGTGAGCACACAATAGAGTATGCAGATGCTTATACACGTGAACTTTATATAAGGTTACTAACCAATGTTACCCCAATAAATTTAATTTTAAAAAAAGATCTTTCCACATCAGCTCAAGTACAAATTTTTAACTAAAAGATAAAAACAAATCTTATAATCACAGAAAGCAAAATTTTTCCAGTGGGGGTGAGGGAGTACCTTTAACTGCCTCATATATTTGTAGTATCACTCACATTCCATTATAAAAGACTATTAACTTTGTTCATTATTTCACTAAGATTACAACTAGATAGATATGCTTGTGGCTCCTAGTGTGACCAATTTACCACTGGGAAGTCAAATTTAGCTAAATACCCATTCAAAGACTACAACAAATGAAGGGTTTTTTTGTTATGTTTAAGACAGACTCTTTCAAACTAGATCTGTAAGACTTCAGCCTTTTACCAAGTGAGAAAAAAAACATATTTTTTCTGAATGGTGTAGTCCTAAAAATGTCTCAAAAGGTACTTATTAGTGGATAAAGAGTTTCTTTTGGGGGTGATGAAAATGTTCTAACATTGATTGTGGTGATGGTTGTACAACACTGTGAAAACACTAAATACTACTGAATTGCACACTTTAAATTGATGAATTTTATGGTATCTGAATTATAGCTCAATAAAGCTGTTATTATTTTTAAAGTGAAAAAATGAATTAGTATTACTCGCCATATTAACAGACTAAAAAAAACAAACCATATAACCTTATCAATAGGGGAAAACAAGGGCGCTTGACAAAATTCAACATCTATCCCTGATAAAAACTTCCAGCAAACTAGGAATACAAGGAAAATTCTTCAGTAAGATAAAGAAGATCTATGATAACTCTATAGCTAACATCATATGTAATGGTGAAAAACTGAATTCTTTCCCCAAAGGATCAGGAACAAAACAGGGATGACTGCTTTTACTCCTGCTCAACACTATACTACGAGGTTCTAGCCTGTGCAATTAGGCAAGATAAAGAAACAAAAGGCATCCATCTGGGAAAGGACAAAGTAAAATTATCTTTATTAGCAAACAACATGATCACATAATAGCAATCAGCAAACTCCAATCTGTGAGCCAAGTGACTTGTTTTAGTAAATAAAATTTTACTGCAGTACAGTTATGTCCATTAATCTGTGTATTGTCTATGGTTATTCTCATGGTACAATGGCAGAGCTTATTAGTTATGACAGAGAAAGTATTGGCCACAAGACGTATATATTTACTACCTTTAGTAAAACTGTTGTTTAAGACTAACACTATCTAATTTCAAGAACTATTATAAATCTAAAGTAATTAAGAAAGCATGTAATTGGTGTAAAGATGGCCATATAGATCAATGGAGCAGAACAGAGTCCAGGAATAAACCCACACATATATGGTCAACTGATTTAGACAAAGGCACAATGACCTGAAATGGAAAAAAATAGAGCCCCTTCAACAAATGGTGCTAGAATAACTGGATATCCATATACAAAAGAATGAACTTAGATCCATACCTTGCATCGTGTGTAAAAGAAAACACAAAACAGATCACAGATCTAAATGGAAGACATAAAACTATAAAACTTCTGAAAGAAAACAAAGGAGAAAATCTTTGTGACCTTGTGCTAGGCAAAGATTTCTTAAATATGAACACCAAAAGCAAAATCCATGAATGAACAAATGGATAAATAGGATTTCATCAAAAAGAAAAGCTTCCACTATTCAAAAGACGTTAAGAGAATAAAAAGACTAGTTAAAAATCCTTGCAAAAAATATAGCTGATAAAGGTATTGTATCTAGGATATGTAAAGAATTCTCAAAATTCGACAAATAAGAAAACAAAGTCTAATTTTTAAAATGACAAAAGATCTAGGCAAAGTTCAGAGAAGATATACAGATGGCAAATAAGCATATGAAAAGATGCTCAACATTATTCATTATTAGGGAAATACATATTAAAACCATAATGATGTATACATTACACATCCATCAGAATGGCTAAGATTTTAACAACTGACAATACTAAATGTCCATGAAGATATGGAGGAACTGGAATTCTAACATGCTGCTGGTGGGAATGGAAAATGGTGCCACTACTTTGCAAAACAATTTGACAGTCTCTTAATAAGGGATATAAGGGGCATGAAGGAGACTTTTAGGGGTGATGGATATGTTAACTCTCTGGATTGTGGTGATGGATTCATATACGTATATGGACATCCAAACTATCAAATTATGTGCTTCATAAGTGTATAGTTTACCTAAACACCACTGTTGGAAACAAAAACCTCTATCACAGCAAAAAAATATATCAGGCAGTGGCCGCGACAGAGACAGAAAGGATATGAAATTATATCAAATAAAGCTAGAGGACTGTGGTCTTTAACCTTGTTCAAAACAATGAGAAGTAACAGCTGGGTTTTAAGCAAGGGGGTAACATGATGAGATCTTAAAAATATATCATAATTCTGGTTGCAATGTACACCAAGTTTCCAGGAGGTGGAATGGCAGGGAGAACAGTTCTGAGGTTATATCAGTATTCTATCAGGGAAATCATGGTAACCTGACCGTGGGTGATGGCATAGGAGAGAGGCACAGTCAACAAATACACTAGGTGTTGCCATTCACACTGAGAAAAGCACAGTGGTAATTACCATAGCTCTTTGACTGAGGGTATACAAATGCTCTCATTTTATTTTAAATATAAAACAGATCTCAGATAAATAGCTCTGCAACACATCAGTACTCAACAGAGCAGTACCATACAAAGTGTGCATATATTACTACAGTGTACATACAAAGGCTTTATAGTTTTACAATGGTCCTACCTTTACAATCCATGCCAAGTTGTTCAATTAGCAACATGGAATTCTGATAATTGGAGTAAGGCAACTCCCAATGTTCTGAAACTGTTTCAGAAGATTGAGTTAAGTCATCAAGGTCATCTACCGAATTCATTTGCTCTTTGACCTACAAATAAATGACACTGCTATTCAAAATGTCCCCACAATATTCATAAAATATACTGAGTGTACAGAGGAGATAAATGTTTACCTTTTTATAAAAGCAAAAACATGGATATTCTTAAAATAATTGATTTTTATCAAAAAGTTACTTTTATCAATAACTAGTGTTTCTAAATGACTTTTTCAAAGTAAATGCCTCTAGAACAAGGGAAGATTTTCTATTTTTTCATTATATATTTTATAAAATATTTTTTACGACAGATGATATTTTTGATAATTTATTTTTCACAATACCTTGATCTCTTCATTAGATGTTTTTTTTGCTGACCTAAAAAAAAAAAATTATTTTCAGGTAAATATTAAATACTTAAAATATAAAGAATATCTAAACCTAATTGTTTCTTATATACAATATGTGCATTTTTAATTAATTTTCTATAAGGCAGATTAAACAATAAATAGAAAAAATAACATTATGGGACAAAGAAAATATACTACTAATAATATTAACACAAAGTATTGATTCAGATCAAGCTTACAGTCAAAACAAACACACCAAAAAAACACATAATGGTTGTTACTTGCATTATTTGATAGAAAAAAATAACATATCAGGGTTTTTATTGTCATTTTCAATAAAAACAAACTTTTATTGAAACTAAGACCTATTTGGAAAGCATTACTTAAGTCCTTATATGAAGGAAACCCTTTTTAAATGAATCATGATATTAGCTTTGTGAGGACTTACCATGCAACTACTAAGCATTATTATAAGCACTTTACGTGTCTTATGGGCATTTGAATCCTCACAAAAATTATGGGAGGTAGGCAGTACATTAGGTATTTTTAAAGGAAGAAAATGAAGCTCAGAAAGGCTAAGCAACTTGCCCAAGCCCGTACAGCTGGTCAATAGCAGACCCAGAATTCAAACCCATTGACATCTGGCTTCAAAACATGTTTCACACTCTGCTGGGAAAGCAATATTTATTTTTAAGTGTTTTTAAGTACTATGATAGCAAATGAATCTATATTATTATTCCATTTCTAGCTATAATTATAAATAATAATTTCTGAATATTACACATATTTTTTTAAATGAAGAGACTATATACCTAGGCAATATTAGAAATATTCTTTCAGTAAATTAAAGATTTGCTTTTTCTAGGGGCCAGCCCGGTGGCTCAGGCAGATAGAGCTCCGTGCTCCTAACTCGGAAGGCTGCCGGTTCGATTCCCACATGGGCCAGTGGGCTCTCAACCACAAGGTTGCCAGTTCAACTCCTCGAGTCCCACAAGGGATGGTGGGCTGCACCCCCTGCAACTAAGATTGAACACATCACCTTGAGTTGAGCTGCTGCTGAGCTCCCGAATGGCTCAGTTGGTTGGAGCACGGGCTCTCAACCACAAGGTTGCCGGTTTCAACTCCCGCAAGGGATGGTGGGCTGTGCCCCCTGCAACTAGCAATGGCAACTGGACCTGGAGCTGAGCTGCGCCCTCCACAGCTAAGACTGAAAGAACAACAACTTGAAGCTGAACGGCACCCTCCACAACTAAGATTGAAAGGACAACAACCTGACTTGGAAAAAAGTCCTGGAAGTACACACTGTTCCCCAATAAAGTCCTGTGTTCCCTCCCCAATAAAATATTTAAAAAACAAACAAACAATAAACTAGACAGGCAAAATATGCAGTATGTTAGGGGAGAAAAACTAAAACAGAAAATAAAGCTTTGATGTGCTGTAGGGGCAGAAATGGTCAAAATATTGGGCAAGCCAAGAAAGGTCTTGCCTTTTAAGTAAAGAACTGAAGAATGGGAAGAGCGTTCCATGAGGAATCTGAGGGAAAAGCATTCCAGAGAGAATCAGCAGCAAGTACGCAGGTATGCCTGGAGTGTTTAAGGAATAGTGAGAGATTCAGTGTGGTTGGAACAGAGTGAAAAGGTTAGCAAATATAAGTTCAAGTCAGAGACAGGGACAGAGAGCTGAGATGAACAGACTACGTAAGGTCTTGTAGGGAGTAGTAGGACAAACTTTGGCATGTACTCTGAGTGAAAATGGGAGGCAATTAGAAGGTTTTGAGCACAGGAATGACATAATCTGACTTATCTTTAATAGATCTACTGTGCTTAGAATTGATGGAAAGGGAGGGTGGATGGGAGAAAGGAAGGAAGGAAGGAAGGAAGGAAGGAAGGAAGGAAGGAAGGAAGGAAGGAAGGGAGGGAGAGAGAGAAAGTGGGTGGGAGGGAGGGAGGAAGGGAGTGAGGGGATAGTCAGATGAAAGAGAGAGAAAGAAAGAAAGAGAAAGAAAAAGAATGGAAGGAAGAATGAATGAATGGAAGAAAGAAACAAAAAACCAATTAGTTGACTATTACACTAATCTAGATAGCCGATGAGACAGGTTTGGGCCTGGAGGATGTGATTGGCTCTGGATATATTCTGAAGGTAACCTGACAAGATTTGCTGACACATCAGATGTGAGGTGTAAGAGAAATGCAGGAGTTGAAGATGACACCAAGTTTTGGGCAGAGCAATTGGAAGAGTTGTCATTAACTCAAACAGGGAAAACTACATTAGGGGCAGGTAAGAGAAAGAATATCAGTACTGTAGTTCGATTTTGGACATCTTAAGTTTGCAATACCCGATAGCTATCCAAAAACAGATATCAAGTAGACAGTTTGATATATAGGTTTGCAATTAAGGAGAGATCTGCACTGGAGATATAAATTTGGGGAACATTGACATAAACAAGGTAGTAAAAGTCATGAGAAAAAGATCAAGGACTGAATCCTGGGGCCACTTGAATGTGTAAAAGGTGGGGAATGAGGAGAAACAAGGAAAACAATCCAAAATGGACGGACTAGACAGGCAGGGGGAACCAAGCATGTGTTTTTCCCCGGGAAAACTAAAAGTCCTGAAAGCCAAATGAAGCAAAGATTTTGGACAGAGTTTTCATTGGGTCAAATATTGCTGATTTAGTAAAACTGATACGGGCCAATGAGTAGCCCCCCCACTGAAAAACTTTTAAGTCTTCTTTCTTACAGAAATTTTAAGTTTCCTTCTCCTTAATGTTTCTTTTTTCACAGTTTTGTAGCTCCTACCCCCTGCTTTAGAAAATTACCCTAAAGCTTGTGATTTATACTTGTTGATTGTAATCATTGAAGCCAAATGTTCTTTCCAACCCGTCTGGGCCCAGCTCCTGGACAATTAACGTCACCTGAATAACCAGTTAAGTAGCCACAGGCTCCATAGAGCAGATGGATTTTCCGTCACATACCATGTTTCCCCCAAAATAAGACCTAGCTAGACCATCAGCTCAAATGTATCTTTTGGAGTAAAAATTAATATAAGACCCAGTATTATATTATATGATATTATATTATATTATACCCAGTATTATATTATATTATATTATATTATATTATATTATATTATATTATATTATATTATATCTGGTATTATACTATATTATACCCAGTATTATGTTATATTATATTATACCCGGTCTTATATTAAAATAAGACCAGGTCTTACATTAATTTTTGCTCCAAAAGACGCATTAGAACTGATGGTCTGGCTAGGTCTTATTTTCGGGGAAACACGGTAGCATCAATAGCTTTGAGCTCTGCTCTTTAAGCCAACACTTTTAAATGTATTAATTAAAATCTATTTTTCCTCATTCAGGGGCCTTGGGGATACAGATGATACCCCAGCAAGATTACTAGTCCCAACCAGAGAAGCCAACACGGTGTTCCAAGCAGATCTCGGGTCCCCTTCCTCTCATCTAAGATCAGATATGATGAGAGTTCTGCGAATCCCCCAATAGGTAGGAACAGCTCTATGCCCCTGCCCAGCAGGAAGCAGATACAGAAGAAAACACCTCCTGTCCCTCATAGAAATTTTATGGGGATCACATCTCTCAAGGAGAAAACAAGGCAGGCAGTCAAAGATAGGCATCAGGTGTCTGCATTCCTGCACATCCAACACAACCCACAGAATGTGACTGCCCAAAAGACCTCCCCTCTCTGCCCAAAACTTCCCCTTTTCACTGTAATTATCTACCCCTATGAGGAAACAAATGGGTACAAAATACCCAACTAGACTACGCCAGTCATTCACACCTGCGCAGTAAAGGCCACAACAACCTTCATTTCACCTGGGCCTCATTATCCAATCATTATAATATCATGCATATGCCCGGAAGTTCATTAATATCATTATAACGGACTGAATTCTGGGAAGGAACATGCGCAGTCTAATAAGATGAGGTAATAGCCCCTTGTCAATCACAGGTGTCAATCAAGTGGTCCCATGTCTGGAAAGGAATAACCCATTCTAGAGAAAAAAGGGATAAAAACTCCAAGTCCTCGCTAGTCAGCGCCTTTAAGCCTTTGAGCCTTTTGAGCCCCTTCTTCTACTCAAGCCCTCTCCAATCCCTTCGAAGTGTACTCTCTTCTAACAATGGCCCTTGAGCCACTGCTTTCTGCTCGGCCCGCTTCTATCTCTTTGAATAAACTGCTCTTTCACTACTTTATCTCGATATCTCATTCAGGTCTTTGCTCAAGATGCCAAGAACCTGTACACCGCGCCAAGGAGGGCCCACTCTCCAGTAACAAAACGAGGTCTGAGAAATTATGTCTACCAATAGTGTATGAGAATGCCTTTTTCTTCCCATTTGCCGAACCTGGTTGTTATTTTTTAAATAAATTATTTATCATTATGACTTCAAAAAATGGTATCTTATTGTTTGTTAGTTTTTTTTGTTAATTTGGTTAATTTGCATTTTCTGATTACCGGGCAAGGCTGAAAATCCCTAGTAAAAATACAAAGTTTGTAAATCGTGAATATTAGCTCAAATTAGAATTTGCTGGATAGGAAAATAACAATTAACTACTGTTAAATATTGCTATAGGCTTACCTATCAGAATCTTCATTCTCCATAATAGGAAATTGCTG
Organism: Rhinolophus sinicus; assembly: GCF_036562045.2. Taxonomy (NCBI): domain Eukaryota; kingdom Metazoa; phylum Chordata; class Mammalia; order Chiroptera; family Rhinolophidae; genus Rhinolophus; species Rhinolophus sinicus. The sequence continues at coordinate 98,395,978 of NC_133752.1, read as the reverse complement.
GTCATCAGTTTTTCCACTCTTTCTTTCTTGAATTAATCCATGGCTGTCATCAGCAGCAGCATTATATATGTGTTCTGTTACTTCCATTTCACTACTTTCGTGCTTCTTTTCTTCTTCAAACTTTAATGAAAGTGATAAAAGTGAACTGGCATCTTAAGATGACTAACCACAGAGCTAGGAGGTCTATGGGCAGAGCTGGGCTCCCTGTTACTCTCTAGTCCTGACTTCCTGTTAAAACTTTATAGTTCTAACTTCCGGGAGAAGGACTGACATAGGGAGCCATTTGGGGAAGAGCTCTCTTTCTTTTTGCACATGTGAGCCGGTTGGAGCTCCGGCCAGAGGTGTGCGTCCTCACACGGCTGTGGTGGTTTTGTTTCCTTTTCTTTTCCCGAATAAACTGCTCTTTTAGTGGACTACCTGGAGAATTATCTTGTCCAGTCAACAAAAGCTTGATACTAAGGATAATTTAACAATTAATGTATTCATTAAAAAGAACTTTTGTATTTTCATTGATTTTATCATTAGGCTCTGAGTTTAAATGTCATGTCTTTCACCAATAAAAATATTTTTGTGCTTACTGTATCATTATAGGTCACTGAAATCTTTGTAAATTCTGTTTCATTTCTATTTCACAAAGGGCTTTCTTAATGTTGTGCTCTTATTTACATCGACTCTTTGCTACCTAACACCCTCCCCCATCTGATTAGCAGAGACAGAAAAATGAAAAGATGAAGACACAAAATTTGTTGTTTTCTGTCTTTACCACCTGGATTTTGCATCACACAGCCAGACTTAGAGGATGTGACATAGAGCTTAGGAATGTGGTTAACAATAGGAAGTCTTCTTTTTGCACTAAGCTATTCTTCCCCTCTTGCCTTTTACAACTCTTTTTTTCCTTTAGATCTTGGGGATATCGAAATCATAATGGTATTCATGAAATACAGGAACCAAAGTCTACACAACACAGAAGCACAGTGAAACTGACCAACTGTTAGTTAATGTAGAATTCTAGAAAATGAGTAATGCTCCCCGAATTTCACATTCAATAACCATAGAATTTTATAGCTAGAGGATATGGAAGTAATTACCTAATACTTTAACCCCATATTTACTGAAAATGAAAATAACACCAAAGGTTAGATGATTTTTCCGAAGCTCCTAAAGATGCATTACCTAGCATTCTATGGCACCAAAAGAGATTATAGAATTCTATAATGCTGGATCAGAAAAATGACCAGATAAATTTGTCAAACTGATCAGATCAATTAAAAGCGTGACTTTAAAAAAGGATTTAAATGCTTTAATTTGGGGAAGGACTCATCCACTTTTTCTTTTGAAAAAGAATATATCAATTTTGTCTACATTTAAAAGTCAATGCACCTCAAAACTTTTCTCCTTTAGAGTTAAATACTGAATATTTTGCAAAGGGTTTACATTACCTATATGATAAAATCATGCAAGTCAAAATGTACCATACTTTATTAAACAACATAATATAAAGGTAAGAATCAACAAAAATATCTGAGACTGGTGATAAATATATATATATATATATTTAAATATATTTAAATATGTTTGTTATTAAAAAATCTCAAAGGGGTCATGTTGGAATTCTAAGTGTCTTACTTTTTAAAGTAAAGCATATAAAAGATTGCATACACTAGAGTATAAAACATTAGTATAGCTGGGAATATTTGTTTATATCCCTTCTCTCAGTCATTAGTTCCTTTCCATTTTATTGTTTATAGAATGCAATTTATATTTAAGCCAATACATTAAAGCAAAAACCCAAAGCTTATTACATTTTTTAAGCAGTCTCCTTTATATTTTTTCTGATGCAGAAAGTCACATGGTACATAGCTAAATTAATTTCCCAGTTCATACAGAAGACTGACAGAGACACTTAAGTTGATTAAGGAACAAAAATTATGAAAATGTTTTCTTGAACTCCTATTATTTAGATAGCAGAAATAATATATGTGAAAACACAATTACATATTAAGACAACCCCATGTTATACACAACTCTTTTCAAAGTGAAAAATCAGAATGGATCAGGTAACTGATAGAGAAAAAAATAGAGTAGTAACAAGTGAACCTCTACCTCTTTTTGAATTTTCTCTTTTTCCAAAGCCAGGAACTCTACTTTTAACTTTACTTTTAATGCCTATCTCATTCTTAAACCTTCACATAGCTTGCTGTAATTCTCCATTTCGACATACTTCAGATGTTCTGTCACTATACAGTGGAGAACACTTACATTTTCTAATTCAGTTTCCAGGCTTTTACAGTTATTAGCAATACAATTATCTGCATATAATGGCTTCTAGAACAAGTCCTGATTTGGTTTTGTTTTCTTTTAAGTGTTTGTAACAGCAGAAAAATTGTGGCTTTTTATTTGAATCATGAATTGCACTTCATTGGAGCGGGCAAGACACAAATCAAGAAGGGTTTTTGGATCACTACACTGAGATGTATGTCCGATGCCTAATTTCCAATTGGTGGTATTTGGGTTCCTATTTTTTGTCACCTGCATATTAAACTATTGGTCTTCTTTCACTTCAAATGGAACTACGGAGTTCCTTACTTTTTTATTTTCTATATCACTATAAAAACTCTCAGCATTTTTGTTAAAAACATGTTCAGAACGTGGTTTGTTATCATTTTCATGGTGTAATTTACCTTCATTTAAACAAAGCTTAGAAGGTGACTGGCAAGAATATTCCGGGAACCCAGAGTATGAATGAGATGGAAAGACATTTTCAGGAGTGGGTTCTTTTTGTTCAGGAAGTGCCTGGAATACTGCAGAGACAAACAGTCCAAATGTATCCTTTTCCTCACAATTAAGTATATTATTTGACAAATTAGAAGGTATTTCTCTTAAGTTTGATCCTTCTTTAGAGCTATCAGATAGTGGCTCTTCCTCAGAACAAGCAATGATTTTGTATTTTTCACAAAACTCACCAAACTTCTGCTTTAACTCATTTGTGATGAGTTTTAAATCATTTCTCCACTCTAATTTGCCTTGCTTGGTCCAAATTCCTCATACTTTTGCACACAAGGATGTCCTGGGTATACAGATATATTCTATCTTGAGACATTTTTTGCAGATGCAAAAGTGGAAGATTAATTTGCTTAGTTTGATTTTCAGATGTCTTTTCTGTCGGGGTACATGTTTGTGAAATAACTTGATCCTGAAGGAATCAAGTATGGACAAAGAAAAATTAGAATATAATTAAAATTTACCCGTCAAACTTCTTAATCTATGTTTAGCTACTCTCAAATCACTAGATTGTAACTAAGAAGTAAAAAATAACTTGCCTTAGTCTAAATAAGGAGAAAAACATGAATCTGCACACCTAATTTTGCTTCTGTTTGAACTAAACAATTTGTTATATGTTAAATCCACCAAAAATGAATTAGTAGATGATTTTTAATGTTACAAAGGCTTCCTCACTTAAAATAGTTCACCTCCCCATATATTAGCGAGCCCCTACAATGTGTTTAAGAATATTCTTTTTATTTTATTTTATTATTTTATTTTAAATTAGTTTATTGGGGTGACAATTGTTAGTAAAGTTACATAGATTTTAGGTATACAATTCTGTAATACATCATCTATATATTACATTGTGTGTTCACCACCCAGAGTCAGTTCTCCTTCCATCACCATATATTTGATCCCTTTTATCCTCAGCTACCACCGCCCCCCTTAACCTCTGGTAACTACTAAACTATTGTCTGTGTCTACGTGTTTTTGTTTCTTTGTTTGTTTGTCTTGTTCCTTTGTTGTTTTCAGTTTTATATCCCACATATCAGTGAAATCATATGGTTTTCTACTTTTTCTGTCTTATTTCGCTTAGCATAATTATATCAACGTATAACACTATTATAGTATATAATGTGAATTAAAGTTAGGAATTTGCTTTTCTTTCTGATTGATGTTAATGATTTTGGCTCCTAATAGTTTAAAGTTAAATAACTTTATTAATTTAAAGACTAATTTAAGGATTTATTAATTTAAAGGTTAATAACTGGAGAAGAGGTAAACTTTAAATTATTAGGGTCCAAAATCACTAACATCAATCAGAAAGAAAAGCAAATTCCTAATTTGAATTCACATTATATACTATGGTAGTGTTGTACATTGATGTAGTTACCAGTTGCATCCAATTCTAATATATTCTAATATCCACTAATAAGCATATATAAAAAACTGAATAATATTTACTGATTTCCTACACCAAAATGAAAGAAACTAGAAAGTTATTGTTTGTACCCTAACAACAAAAGGTCCCATCCTGCAAGGTATGATTCCCTTAACAAGCAGTTGAGTTGATTTCATGACCCCATTCTCTCCCTGTAGACTCAGAGGTCAATTACTATACATAGAGTTCACAAGGCAGAATCCACCTGTAACCTGGCCTAAGTAACTTGCCATATGAAACTACAAATTTTGAACCACTGACAATGATGACTCCTTTCACATGAGTCTGACTCAGTGATCATCATTTTCACATTGTCCATAATTTCAACTGTTTAATCATGTGATTCAATATTTGATGTTACTTTCTTTATTATGAAAGGAAGTTATAAAAATGAAAGGAGCAAACAATATTCAGGACAGCTTTTTGTTGTTGTTGTTTTTTTGCTTCAATTCCAAAGATAAGGTTTAGCTATAAGTTACTATAGATTCTAACACTATTTTCAATTTTGTAATTAGTTCAAATATTATAAAAACTAGACTCAATTATGCTCTATTAACTCTAAAAGGCTAGCTCGAAAAGTAATTTCTATTTTTTGTCCTTTTTTAAATTTAAGTATATAACTATAGTTGGTATACAATCTTATATTGGTTATATTAGTTTCAGGTGTACAATATATGATTTGATATTTTTATACCTTACAATGTTATCACCCCACTAATTCTAGTAATCATCTGTCACCATGCAAACATATCACAATATCATTGATTATATTCTCCTTCCCCTTTTCACCAACCCCCCCACCACCTTCCTTCTAGTAACTGTCCCTTTGGTCTCTGTTTCTATCAGTCTGTTTTTGTTGTTTTGCTTATTTTGTTCTGTTCAAACAATTAAAAAAAAAAAAAATTGAAGAGGAAAGAACATTTCCAAACTCATTCTAAGAGGCCAGTGTAATCCTGATTACCAAAACCAGACAAAGACCCTATAAAGAAAAAGAATTACAGGCTAATATCCCTGATAAACATGGATGCCAAAATTCTCAACAAAATACTAGCAAACTGAATTCAACAGCACATTAAAAAGATCATACACCAAGATCAAGTGGGATTTATACCAGGGATGCAAGGGTGGTTCAACATCCACAAAATAATTAATGTGATTCATCACATCAACAAAACCAAAGACAAAAATCATATGATTTTAAAAAAAAAATCATATCATTAGCTCAATACATGCAAAAAAACCATTTGACAAAATTCAACATCTATTTATGATAAAAACTCTCAACAATGTGGGTATAAAAGAAAACTCATCTTGAGGAAGGTAATTTCAGTGGGACTGTGTTATGTTATTAAAGCATAGAAAATGGTATTATACTAGAAATTAAAATTTTTACATACCTGTGGGTAATTATTTTCACTTCCATCAAGGCTTTCTTGTCCTTCTGATGTCATTTCTAAGTCTAGTTCTGCTGACAAATCTATATATTAAAATGAATTGTTAGATAAAACTATAGATTAGAACAGTTGGATAAAACTATATAATCTTTGTAAAAACAGAAAATAACATTGTATCAATTGAGAATTTAAATTAAGTTTAATCTTTAGCTGATATTTATTTAAGAAATACTTTCAATTATTTAAAATTTCAACAAAGCATTTGGTAAAAAATAGATGTCAGAGTTCAAGGCATACAAACATCTCAAAAATTCGTTCACAAATACATTCACCCAACATCAATGAAAAAACAATCAGAAACAAAAGAAAATTTAAAAATACAGAACAAACATATCAAGTCCCACTAAACTCTATTCCCTACCTCATAATAGTACCTTTTTAATAACACCCCAAGATTCAACTGTAACATTATTCAGTTTCCAAAATTGTTACGTTTTATGCCTTGATCAGTGTACACCCTTCCTTCTAGCTGAAATATTTCCTCTACTATTCTAACAAATTTCTTTTCATCTTTTAAGACCTAGCACTGGGATTTAAAGACCATAGATAAGAGGTATCAGGAATGGTTTTCTTAGAGATATGCCCGAGCTGAGATTTAAACAGTGAGGTTATCCAGAATCAAAGGGATAGAAGGCAGGAAAGGGGAGAGCATGCCAGGCTGTATGAACACAGGGAGAGAAGCATATAATAGGATACATTTTGTCTAAAATACAGGGATGGTGAGGAGGGCATCACCAGCAGTTCAGCAATGGACTGTAGAAAGGGCGGATAGTAGAAAGAGTTAAAGATGAAGAGTTAGACAGAAGTCAGATTATAAAAGCCTTATGTGTAATTTTAAGATGCCTGGACATTAATCTGTTTTAAAGAGTGGTTCATGGTCATATTTGCATTTGAGGTAAATCACTCTAAATGCTGTGGTAGTGATGAATTTGAGGGGCATACTAATAATGAAAAGAGATGACTTAGAAGGCAGTAATTCAAAATAAAGATGACACAGGCCTGAACTGAGGAAACGTTTCCAGAAATATTTAAGATATACAACAATCAGTACAGAATAAATCTTTATTCAATGAATAAATGCAAGAACTAGACTCTGCTCATTATTGTATGAAAGTTATCAACTAAGAAGTGAAATGAATTACTTGAACTGTTTTAAGTTGCTTGAATTTATTTTGCAGCTTTTCTGTTTCACATGTTCCTGTGTTGAGGGAGCTTGTGTAGGTGTTTAAAATCTCCTGCTTCTTGGATCTAACAGACTCATGAAGAAATAAGACACTTGTATAGATAAATAAACAACCTTGGATTTATAGCTTGCAGTCACTACTCTAGGAGATAAATAAAATCTTTGGTAAACACAATGTTAATTCTAGAAGTAAGGATTAAGAAAAGAAGATAAAACTATAGGAGTGAAAAAATACTGTATTCAACTACAGACCTGATAAAGGGCACAAAATTAATGGTACGTAAAGTAGAATACGTATCAGATGGAGTTAGTCAATAGAATGAGTATCCTAGTAGAATTAAAATTGGTTTTCCATATATTGTTTTTAAATAATACAGCACTTCTTAAAACCAATTGTGAACTATGTATTCATTAAAAAAATTTTGGAAAGTGACAGACTATGTGGACCCCGCTGAGAAGGAAGTACCAGGTAGCGAATTCTCAACGACTCCCATTACTGCTGGAAAAGTCAACTCTAAAATATATAAAGCCATAGAAAATACAAGAAATATTTTAATATTTGGTTTCAGTAAGTGCTTTTTCAGTTACACTAAATAGAATTATAACTAATATTTGTGAATTCAGAGCTATAAAACTAAAGCTAAGAAACCACGTTTTGTTTCAGGAGGCAATCTTTAGATCTCTACCTAGATTTCCCATCTAGTCCCAACATTACCCCCCACCCCCACCGTGGTCTTCTGCCTTCCCTCCTCCCCATCCCCCCCACCCCGCACTCCAGTTCAAGCCATTGTTTCTCAGTCTAGTTGTAGGACACAGCTCCCTGGCCCATGCTGGTATTTTGAGCCTTGCGCTCCCCCCAGCTGAGGCAGGTAGTCGCCAGTCGTCGGTTGGCTGTTCACAGCAGCTCACGGCAGCTCACAGCAGCCCACGGACACTCACACTGGCTGCTGGCCACTCAGGCTGGCCACAGGCCGCTCTTGGCAGCACAGCAGCCCACGGCATAGTCCCAACATTCTACATATAATAAAGAATAATGCTGCTACCCACTTCCAAGGGTACGATCAATACAAGTCTAAGGGAAATCACCGTTTCTCATTTTCTTTCGTGTGTGCGCGCTACTTTGGTTAGAGGAAGCATGTAAATGTCTTGCTAGGGGGTATTCTGTTTGGTTGTGGGTTGCATAAACGGAGTCAACATAAAGTAGATTTTGCCACAAAATGATTTGAAAAGTCAGAACTATGGTGAAACCACAGAGGTGGTGAAGGGTTGAACTCTTTGTTTTTTTATTACCTTCTTTGTTCTCTATTTTCTGGTAGCTGTGATTCACACAGGTCTTGAAGCCTATAATTTCCTAATAGAAATACAACTCCAATATTAGTATTTTCTTTATCTATTAAGGTCATCTGTCCAAAGTCAGTGGATGCTGACTGATCTTTGGTTATTGTTTGTGATACAAATGGACATTTATCATCAAGTTTCAAATTCCTGGATGTTTGATGAGTACAATGATTGAAGGATAAACCAGCAGCATCCCAACCGGAAGAATCCAAAACTAAAATTTTATTAGAATGTAAATAATAATATAAATTTGACTAACTTGTAAAAATTCTTCCTTCAAAGAAGCAGTCCCAAGTCTTCTTCTCCCCCAAAACACACTACTCCTTCATAGTCCATTCTATTTTAGGTGTCCTATACCTGCCATGTACATAGATAATTTAACTACTGTCTCACAACTCTGTACTTTTTTATTTTTATTACTTTTTATTTTAATTCACTCAGCAATTTCTATTACATAATCTATTTTACATAAAAGCTATGCTTATTAATAGTTAAGATTCTTCAGGGTATGAATGCTTTTGTCATTATCAGAATTTATGTCTATCCACTTAAGTTTAAATACGAGGTTTGACAATTAAGTTCGCTAACTTGTTGCAATGATGTTGCTAAACTTTTTTGATATCAGAGGGATTACTCATTATGAATTTGTACCAACTGGACAAACAGTTAACAAAGTTCACTATTTGGAAGTGCTGAAAAGGCTGCATGATAAAATTAGATGACCTGAACTTTTCGCCAACAATTCATGGTTCTTGCACCAGGTCATGACAATGCACCAGCTCACACGGCACTGTCTGTGAGGGAGTTTTCAGCCAGTAAACAAATAACTGTATTGGAATACCCTCCCTACTCACCTGATCTGGCCCCCAGTGACTTCTCTCTTGACCGAAAGATAAAGGAAATATTGAAAAGAAGGCATTTTGATGACATTCAGAACTTAAGGGTAATATGACGACAGCTCTGATGGCCATTCCAGAAAGAGTTCCAAAATTGCTTTGAAGAGTGGACTAGGCACTGACATCAGTGCATAGCTTCCCAAAGGAAGTACTTCAAAGGTGACTGTAGTGATACTCAGCAATGTGGTATGTAGCACTTTTTCTAGGATGAGTTCGCAAACTTGTCGGACCTCATATGCACGGTAAAACGTGGGTTTTAAAAAACATTTAATGAATGGTACTTCTTCTAATAAGAAAATACTTACTTACAATGAGATGGTCTTTCTAAATGTACCAGTATCTTCAGAATTCATATGAGAAATGACATTCTTGGGTGACCTTATTGTTCTCATATAAAAATAGGATCAATGTATGTCTATGCTAGATCCGAAGAGTACAGGAAATGAATATATAACACAAATATTTTCCTTTTTTTTAAACAAAATTGTCAGATTTAAACATTAAAAAAAAAAAAAAAAACTTTTTAAGAGAAGTGAAAGAAAAAAGCAACAAATGTAGAAGTGAAGCTTTAAAGCCTATTTCATCACGAAGATCCCTTTATCATTTTGCATCCAGGAACCCTGTATATCCCTGGCATATTAAAATCCATCAGTTCAGCTGTCCATAACTATTTTCACAGTAATACTGAATGTCATTTGCCATTTTCACTCTCATTCTCTTATATGTATACAGTGGAGTTTTCCACAGACATGATATGTGGTAACATCACAGCCCTGCAGCAGGACCCAGCTGGGCCCCCTGTAGTCGGAGCCCTGCCCCCATCCAGCTGGCTTCCCTTTTTATTTAAACAGTAAATCTGAGCAGTGTGAGCTCAGAATGCCTTCGGGATACCCTTGCCCCTCTTCCAGCTATCACCCTGGAGATGCTCTCTAATCACAAACTATTGCTCAGCATTCTTCCCAGGTTACTCCCCCCACCATCCCAGATCACTGGCACCAGAAGAGATACGATGACAGAGGTGGGCATCATGAAAGAACAACAGACTTTCGGAACCATCATGCAATCTCTGGGAGAGTGCCCTGATTTTCCCTTAAATACCCTAAGCAGGTCTGAGAATGTTAAGGCAGTTTTTGGAGGTGTTAACCCGCTACCTTCTCAGACCACCAGTGCTCTCATAAGAAACACTTATTCTGTGACCCAACTCCTGTGTTGGTCTACAGTACTGGCTGAACGGCACAGTCAGCGTGAGCCCCGGACTCACTGGGCTTCCAGTTACAGTTTCTGGCAACCACGAAGGGATTGCCTCAGGATTTCTCCAGTAAGTCTTTCAGCTTGCAGAGGGTCTTGGGGGCTGCCTAGGACTGGGCGGATTCCTTGGCACAGACCAACCTCTGGAAGTAGCTGCCGAGCGTTTTGCTGGGGAGGGGGTGTCTTGCACCAGGGTCCACCTGTCATGGACGTTTTTCTGCTCAGTTGGGATAGAATAAGCGGTTGTTCTGTTTTCCTGCTTCCAGTTACTGGTTGAGAGAGTGAAGTGGCCCCCGGCATGCGCAGTCCAAGGATTTTGCACTCACTGCCTAGGGCTCCTCTCTGAGGGCCATCTGGGGGTCGTACTGACCCACTGGCGCCAAATAGGTGACACTGATATGGGCCAAACGAAAGGGCTTCTCACTATAGAAACTTTAAGTTTTCTTTTCCCTAGTGTTCTGGCTTCGTAGCCCCTGGTTATAATCATTTTTCAAATCAGTTTCTTAATCATAAATAACAGATTGTTTTTAACCTGAATCATAGAAATCTCCTACCCTCTGCTTTAAATAATTACCCTAAAGCTTGTGATTAATGTCTGTTGACTATGGTCATTGTATCACAGCATTTTTTCCAGGCCCAGCTCCCAGGTAAACAATAAACGAATGACCAGTTAAACCAGAAGAAAGGCCAGGCTCTATGAAGGTGAACAAATTTTTCATCATGCAGTCACCCTGTGTCAATGGCTTTGAGTTCTGCTTCTTGGGCCAACACTTTTAACTCTATTAACTAAAATCTATCTTTCCTCATCTAGGGCCCATTAGGATACAAGTGATGCCCCACCAAGACTTCCAGTACATCCCTACCAAAGAGGTCAACATGGTCCTCCAGGCGGATCTTGAGACCCCTTCCCTCATCTAAGATCAGATAAGGTGAGAGTCCCGTGAATCCCCAATAGGCAGGGACAATGGCCACATTCAGCAGGAAGCAGACACAGAAGAAGAGATCTCCTGTCCCTCAACTTCCCATAGAGACTTATGGGGATCACGTCTCTCAAGGGGGACATGAGGAAGGCAGTTAGAGACAGGAATTGGTTTCTGAGATGCCTGGATACGTCAGGTAACATTCCTACATGTCCAACATAGTCTATGGGAAATGACCACCCAAAAAACCTCCCCTCTCCGCCCAAACTTGCCCTTGTTTACCATAACCATTAGCCATTATCAATCACAGGTATCAATCAAGCAGCCCCACAAATAGAGAGGAGTAGCCCATTCTGGAAGAGAAGAAAATAAAAACTCCAAGTCCTTGCCAGTCAGGGCCTTTTGAGCCTTGCTTTGCTCGGGGGCCCGCTCCAAACCCTTCTAATAATGAGCCCTTGAGCCCTTTGAGCCTTTTGAGCCACTTCTTTGTGCTCAGCCCGCTCCTACCTCTTTGGAGTATACTTTCACTTCTAATACATGCTCTTTCACCACTATATTTCTGTGTCTTGTTCAATTCTTTGCTCAAGATGCCAAGAACCTGGACACCGCACCGAGAAGGGCCTGCTCTCCGGTAACAACACTGCAATATCCAACAGGGCATAATACCCCACTAGTAAGAGGCTTTGGTTGCAAGCTTGCTCTGGTTCTGGAAGCGTGCTTGTGGTTAGCAACACGGTTCCCCAGGAAGCGAGGCCCATCTGCCGTACTGTAAAAGCCACCACTCCTGCTCTTAATCTTTGGGCATCTGGTGGTCTTAAGGCCACATCTGGTTTCTGCTTTTTAGCCCACTGGCCGACTAGCTGATGATCAACAGACCCTGTATATGGAGTAAGACGACGTCGCGTCCAAATCTGTCACCTATCTAGGTCTGGTTTTTGTAACTTCAGATTCAAATTTGTTTTTTTGTTTTTTGTGTGGTATCTGTCTGGGTTTTGTCTGTCTGATCCAGGGAATATTTAGGTCTGTGTGTCAAGTGTGACTGCCTTTGTTCCAGCTCAATACTGGGATCTAAGGTTTCAATCCAGGCAGGAGCCCATGGGCAGAATATTAGGGCCATTGGCAAGATTACAGCTATAAGCCTCTGACCAAAAAGAAATCAGTATTCTATTGCAATTCTGCTTGGCTAATGTATATACTAGATTCTGGGGAATGCTGGTTGCTCAGTAGTTCATTGAATTATTATACTATTTTGCAACTGGAATTGTTCTGTTACAGGTCTGGGAAATAGTTTGAAATTGTGTATGTAAAAGCCTTTATGATAGACTCTGAAAGGAAGGGAACCAAACTGATAGTTCAGAGAAAAGGGGACTCCACCCATCTCCTAATCCACTTATAACCAGGAATGCCTGGGGCTGAGGTAAATGAAGGAAAAAAAGAAGAGATGCTTTTAAAACCAAGTGGCTAATTCTAAAGCCAGACCCCCCAACCCCTTTGTTCCAGGTCTTTGAAATTGAAGGGGCAATTGTAAGATCTTAGGTCCTCTCTGCAATTGTTAATACCAAGTTTCCCCAAAAATAAGACCTAGCCGGACAATCAGCTCTAATGAATCTTTTGGAGCAAAATCTAATATAAGATCTGGTATTATGTTATATTATATTACATTATATATTATAGTATATTACATTACATTACATTACATTACATTACATTATATTATATTATATATTATACCGGGTCTTATAGTAAAATAAGACTGGGTCTTATATTAATTTTTGCTCCAAAAGACACAGAGCTATTGTCCAGCTAGGTCTTATTTTCGGGGAAACACGGTAGTTCTGGTATATGTATATGATCTCTGGTATCTGTGTTGGCCTATGTTTTATATATAATATAATGTTTTGTCTCCAGATGATATTACCAGATTATAATGTTTGATTGGCTTAAAGAAAAAAGATTAAGTGCCTATATAAATTTTAAATAATAAAAAACTAACCCAAGTACTTTTCAGGATCACATGATCTAAGAAAATATTTGATACTAAGGCTGGTTTAACTTTTGGTTGAATAGATGTGTCTTTTCAGGTTATTAACATTAAATATGGTATCTTTTTACCTGGGTTTACAAAAATAAATCCATGTTATCTCTTACAAAATTTGTCAAGAAAATAACTTGGTTAATAATTAACTTTGAAATCTCATAGAGTTAAAAACTAATAAAATGTTAACTGAAAGAAGGTTTTAGATGAAACTTTTCAGTAATAATTATATAGTGGGGATATCTGGATGTGGTTTCTCAGCATCTGTTGACTAAGACGTTACTAAGCTGTTTACTTCAGGTTTACTTAGTTGTGCTAAATGATAAAAATTACTGAATATCTAGGTATTTCAAAATAACAAAATGCTGAAATATTGATTTTTGGATAAGTCTGAGTTCATCCATTTCTGGCTTCTTGTCACAAGAATGTTAAAAGATAGATTAAGGTCTGTTAATAAATATATCTTATAATTTATTACAAAATCTTATACTTTCAAAGGTTACAAAATATGTTCCTGGATTTACCAATGTAAATGCTAACTGCTTGCTTTTAGTTGTCAGTAAAAATTAAGGTTCTGAAGGTTATGGATTCTAATTAATATGAAAGAAAATGATGTGTGTTTTCAAGGAAGGTATAAGGTATGGAAATATATTTTTGAAGGAATTGAAAGAAAGTAGTTTGCCCTAAGGATAGTTATTTCTGAATGTGCGAGAGGAGACAAACTAAGAGGGACTGGGAAAGTTGTAGAAGGTTTGTGAAGAAAAAGCTTAAAATAATTTTATATATGGTTCAGCAAAATGCAATTAATTAGGTACATTTAAAGATCAAAAGTAAGCTAGTACAAAATTAGTTAGGTTTTCTCTCTCTGCTAAATAAGACAAAATTTGTTAGACTATTGGTCTGCTACTGACATGAAAAATGTTCTGCCTGAAAAGCAAAGATTATGTGTCATCAAAATAATTTATATTGGGGCGGCCAGTTAGCTCACTTGGTTAGAGAGCAGTGTTCTTAACAACAAGGTTGTCAGTTAGATCCCCACATGGGCCACTCTGAGCTGCGCCCTCCACAACTAGATTGAAACAACTACTTGACTTACAGCTGATGAGTCCTGGAAAAACACACTTAAAATAAATAAAAGTTTAAAAAATAATAATAATAATTTATATTGTCTTAATCAGGTCCTTGGTTACTTAAAAAAATAAAAAAATAAATCTAAGAACTAAATTTGCTAATAGTTATGTAAACTTTTGTATTTTAGGACTGCTAGAGTTCATGTGCCCTCCTCAGTGTCAGAATGTAGGCCAGTGTAAGGAAGCTTGGCCTGATGTTTTCCCCTAATCTAATAGGCTATTATAAGGGTTCTGGCCTACTATTACATCCCTGATAAAGAGGCTTTGATCCTAAAAGAAGGCCAGGGAATTTGTTCAAGTGTTTAACAACTGAGACAGGGAAAACGAGGAGTAAAGGAACAGTGAGACCGGAGGACAAGGCCAGAGACAGGCCAGATTTTTGGTTGCAGTTAATAGACAAGCCAAGTCCAGGGCCACCTCAGGGTCATCCTGATGGAGAAACTGACCTAAGATGGTTCCCTGCCACATGGAACTGACCTAAGATGGTGGCCTGAACAAAGAGAGAAGTCCCCAGCCTAAGCCCCAGCCCACTTCCGCATAACCCCCTCCAAGCCACACCCCGAGCCAATCAGCAGACGACACCTACCCCGTTCCCGACTCAAGGAAGTCCCCAACCCATAAAAACCTGCTCACAACCTTGCTAGGGGCTCAGTCTTTTGGGAAGGATCCCGCTGAGCCTGCCAGTGTAATAAAGCTGACTCTCCTAACTCTCTGAGTGCCGCTTGGGTTCTTTCCGGTTCTGGTATCCGAAACAATCCCGGCAGCCCCAGAAGAGGTACACCAGGTAAACGAGCCTGCTTTGGATGTGGAAGACCACTGGAATAAGGATGCGTCTTTTGGAGCAAAAATTAATATAAGACCTAGCATTATATTATTATATTATATTATACCCAGTCTTATTTTAAGACTGGGTGTTATATTAATTTTTGCTCCAAAAGACGCATTAGAGCTGATGGTCCAGCTAGGTCTTATTTTCAGGGAAACACAGAAGTAACAAGAGTGGTCCCCACTCGTATCCCTGGATTTAGAAATTGTCTTAAATAATACAGTTGTTTTGTTTCCTCTCTAATCTAACCTTACTGTTTTTATAGTAATAAAACGAACATATGATGGGTGGCAATGTAAAGGTGAAATTTGGTAAATCAATAATGTAATTAGACTTAGCTAGTTTGCAGTTTGACTTACCACATAGCTCACTATCTAGCCACTTGTCAGTTTGATCCACCCTGATATTCAGCTGTTTTTCTATTTGTTTCTCCCCTCACTGATTGACTTAAGAACTGTTTTCTTCCCTTTTTCAAGGCTACACTTACCTCGTTAAATCCATTCAATGAACAGAATCCTAACCTGAAAAGGGCAATTTCTTAATCCTCAGGCACCCAATTGTAGATTGGAATCCAATCTACAATCCCCTTGCAGTTTTTACTGATGACACATAAAGCCCCAGGCCTTAGGAGTATGGAGATAATATTATCTTAAAACAGACCAGACCCCAGAAAGTGATTTCAGCCCTAGGACCTGCCTAACCAACTCCCCCTTTCCCTTGTTCTTCTTGTGTACCTACAAAACCTTCTCCCCATTCAAGAAACGAGGAGATGGGCTTTGGACAGGAGTCTGCTATCCTCCCAGAATGCCAGCATTCTAAATAAACTTTCTTTTCTTTCCACCAACCATAGCTCTCGATTTTTAACTTTTTCAAGCGGCAGGCAGCTGGACCTCAACACAGTATCAGTTCTAATGGTCGCTGGGTCATAGCTCTAATGGCTAATGTGGGTGCTTGTTTTTGGTATTTTTCAGTTTTAATTCCTAATATTGTAAATATCAATAGATGCTACCTACTTAAACAAAATTCTTTGGAATTCTCAATGTCTTTTAATAGTATAAAAGGATCCTAAAGCCAAAAAGTTTCAGAATTACTGTTTCAAAGACTGTCTACCAAATATTATGATTAATTACTTCTACCATTTTTAATAATCAAAGACATCACACACACACACACACACACACACACACACAGAGTCTGCTAATCAGAACATCTGGTTGGCTTAAGATCATTGGTGTAATGACACTAATATGAAGTAAAATTAAAACACAAAAATTAACAGTTGACACATTAGCAACTGAGGCTTTACTCTAGATAAAGGTCAAAATCAAAGAAGCATTTTAAAACACTGGAAAAAATCTGTGTGTGTGAAAATTAACCTCTGGGATCCCAAACTGGGAAGTTTAGGGTATTGAAACAAAAATAGAAACATCTTAGTTCAAGCGCATGTTTTTAAAATCTCTTTTTCTTATTGTTGTAAATATCTTTTTTCTCAAACATGGATACCAACAATGACATCTGCATTATTTATGTCAAATCCTTCAATTAAATTTGCAAAAAACACCAAACAAACAGGAATTAGGAATGAGAAGATTCTGCGCATGTCAAATATTTTCGTGCACTCCTTTGCAGAGAAAAATTGGTATTACAAAACATACCTGATGTGGGTGTTTGCACATCCTCCATTCCTGCAGCTTTGTTAGAGTCAGGATCTTTTGCTTCAACAGTAAGCTGAATGGATGTGGAAACAAGGTGAGTAATAAATAATGTACATTTCATACAATCTGTAGTTAACAAGTCAAAATAAAAATATAAAAGTTATTACCTTCAAGTGAGGATATTTTTCAGGAGAATCTAAAAAGCAAAGGGACATATACTCAATCATATGCAAATATGAAAGCTAACTATACGTTCATGCAGAGTTAGTATGGAGCTGAATCCTCATGCGTGGCTTTGGAAATGACTACATTAGGTGTTGGTGGTTTTTCGGGGAGAGAGGGAGCTGTTTGGACAGCAGCAAGATAGAAATACGAATTCACTCTAAATACTGAAGAAAAAACAGGAATATAGGTTTCACAAAACATGCAGATGAGATTTCAAAAGTATGTTTCCAATGACTATAACTAAAATAGAAAAGTGTGCATAACCAATGCGAACGTGCTGATTGATGGGGAAAAACGTGATCCTTCATCAGAGGGACAAACCATGATCCAGACAGGCTCAATGTGCAAGATGATGATAGAATACAACAGCGTATCTTTAATGCAATAATACATCAGAAACATTTATACCATTATGCTATAAGTATTTATCATGTTCTTCCATCTGTTCTGGAATTTAGGAAGTACACAGTTGTGATGACAGTTCAGTTGAATGCATAATTCATTTCTCAACAGAGGAAGTGTTATAAATCGATCAACTTGGACATACACTTGTAGAATAATAGTTAATAAAAATCTTCATTTTTTTTTCATACCAATGTGGGCTACTGGTGTGCCTATACTTCTTGTATCCTCTAGTTTAGCCATCTTACAGTTTCTTGATCCACTCATGCAAGAAGGGATATAAAACACATCTAAGAAATAATGTAGAATGAGCTTTCAATATTGAAATATGGTTATTAAAAGAAAATAATTAATTTAATTGCCACAGAAATATTAAATATTAAAGATCTTTTATATTTAAAATCAGTGTAATATTTACCAAAAATAACAATTTTGACACTTAGGGAATAAACGCTATATAATTTCTTTCGTTTCCAAAATTACTTTGGTTTGGTATGTCATGCTAGTCTTTAAAGGATTTTTATGAAACAGCTGTCTTATAAAAAACTTAGCTACCTTAATAAAACAGCCAATGCTTTTATATTCAAATTAATCTCATTTGAATAGCAAATACCAGTGTAGCAGATGTATTTTTTTGATGCCTGAGAATCCTGAGGAGGATAAGTGAGTGGCTGCAGCTTACCCCATTCTAGCACTCCCTCCTGCTTGGAGCAGCACTCCCTCCTTGGAACAGCAAGGATCTCATCTTCTGTTTCAGTGCAAATATACTAAAGCCATGAAAAGTGAGGTCTCTCACATTTCCTCATCGACTCCAAAATTACCTAGCTGAAGCCTTTCTTTCCTCCCTCCTTCTCTTTACTACCCCACTTCCTCTTCAAAAGTAATTTTTAGACCTGTGGTCTGGATACTTCCCCTTTTCCATTCTTTTTGTGGATTATCCCCACCATTTTTTTTTTCCTCTCTGTTTAATAGTAGTATCTTACAGCTATAAACTCTGTTTCTTCATCTCTTTCCTTCCCTTTGGTTATAAATATGGTCAGAAAGAAAAACAAAATAATGCTGTTCCTGGATCCTTTTATGTCTCCAACTATCCAATGTCTCCTCTTCCAGAATTCTCTGAAGAGAAGTCAGCCCCCCTCTCTGCACAGAGCATGGCCTGTGGACCAGCACCTTGGTGCCCCCTCAATCCTTGTGAGACATACAGATACAAGACCCACTGCTATCATTTCCCCCCAAACTGCAACTGCATTCGGAGTCATGGACTTTTGGTCAGGTTATTGCTTCCCTGATAATCCCATAACCAATCTTACTCTCTGCTTCATTCCAATGCTCTTATTTTGCTCTATATGATACTACCCTATGAAGTAACAGCGTTTTATATGGCATTAAAGAATATACATTTACAGCTGACCACATAGGCTTAAGTTCATCCCTGGTAGATAAAATAGAGCTCTACATGGTCAGGTACCTCAGTCTGTAATGCCGTCCCAACCGTGAGGAAAAGAGGATGAGCAGGGACATTTTACTGTACTTGACTGACAAGTTTTGGTACTACCTGTAGAAGCTCACTTTCTTCCCACATTTCAAAAACTCTGCTCTTCTTTTTTCTAAATTATTATTTTACCACCTTCCACTTCATTTTTCTTCACTTACTCCCTACAATTTCTGCCTTTCTTGTTCTTCATTCCCTCTTTTATTCTTTTCCTCTTCTTTATTTCCTGACTCTCCTTAGGTCTTAGAGAGTCTTGAAATGGAACAAATAATTGAGCTCCTGTACTGGCACTCCCAATTTGTTGTTGGTACCTGATAAGATAAACAACTTGTCTCCTTTTCACTTCCTTTTCCTCACTAGGCATTTAATAGGTGGTTTTCTTTAGCTATTAGACTGTATCAGTATTCATGCTTTATTTGTTTTTCCCCTTTCTTCTCACCCCCGCACTCCTGTTCAAGCCATTGTTTCTCAGTCTAGTTGTGTAGGACACAGCTCCCTGGCCCTGCTGGTATTATAAGCCTTGAGCTCCCCTCGGCTGAGGCAGTCAGTGGTCAGTCGTCGGTTGGCCGCTCACAGCAGCTCACAGCAACCTCCAGCTGCTCACAGCAGCCCAACTCCAGGGAGAGCTGTTGTTCACAATCTTAGCTGTAGAGGGCGCAGCTCATTGGCCCACGTGGGAATCAAACCAGTGACCTCGGCGTTAGGAGTATGGTGATCCAACCATCTGAGCCAACGGGTCGGCTCGTGTATTCATGCTTTAAATCGACATCCTGTTAATGACTTTTTAAATAAAATACAAAAAAGTAGAAGGTCTTACCTGCTACTTGTCCAGTAAGTATATTTTTTCCTCTTTGATCTGCAGCACCAGAGAAATGATCAACATACTTCTGTGGAAGGCTTGCAGAGAAACTCTGTTAAAATTTATATCAATAATGAGTTGTATAAAGATTTCTAGTCCCTTGTAAGAAAATATCTGAATTTCCCACTTTTAATGCAATTAGACTGAACAATCAGGCCAACACGTACTGAAAACTGAACCATGTAAGCAGGGAGCCACATAGACACTGTGAAGCTCAGGCCTGTCATGTGGCTCCTGCCTGACTGTCATGGAGTCTCAAAGCTGAGTGAGCACTTCAGAGACACCGTCCTGATGTCTGTGCACATCTCACCAGGAACTGACTCCAATCACCTTCATCTACTCTGCATCCCCATCAAGGTCACTGGACATACGGAAAACTACGCATTTAAGCAAATCCTCTAAGACGTGTACTTGATATGAATTTTAAATATTTCTACTGACAGAGTTGTTTTCTGTTCAAATAAGATAGTTGACATGATAAGAAGCCTTGATGTATGTAGTGTTGCATCTAAACAGAACAGTTTAGAACCTACTAAATTTAGGTAAACAAGGACTTGGAGAAAGCTAACTATTATTTGATAAAAGTTTTAATAGGAAAAATCATTGAATGAAATGGCAAGGTACTAAGAAAAGCATTTTTTAAATTATGTTTAAATAATAGTCAAAAATTTTACATAGCTATGCAACTCTTCAGAAAAATTATAGTAAGCTTTCAGTAGGGAAAAATAAAAACATTTATTTATTAACCATCTAAAATGAGCCAGGCACTTATTATGCACATTTTATTTCTCTTCTACACAAAACAACAGCTATAAGGATGGTTTGATGATGGCTACCGTACAGGCTGCTTCCTGGCCTTTCTAAGACATCAGAGTAAATGATGAGCAATGCGATCCACTGTTGTCTCTGTCCAGCAGGTTTTGCTCCTAGACCTTCACATGACTGGCTCCTTCTTGTGCTTCACTTGGCAGCTTTTGTCACACTCAGGTTTTCTGACCACCTAAATTCTACTCCTACTCCCATTCCAACTGTAACTCCCCCTTATTCTCCCCCCCTTATTCTCTAACCTAACATTTATAGGAAGCATGTGCTGTTTTCCTGCTCCTACGACTATAGCTTAACCCCTCAACTTCTACACTCAGTGCCAAACTGCCTGGCATACGGTTGGTATCCAATAACAGAAATTTGCTTTAGGTCAAAATATTTAAGATTTCATCAAGAAGGCCTCACGTCCCAAACCACTACAGACCTCTGGGACATGGCCAGTCACAGTCTCCTGAACCTTAATACCCCCAAATTAGAAATCCACATGTCCCTTCTAATTTTCCCATTCTGTTCTTGTCACCACTGCCATTCATTGTCCTTCAGGTTACAGAAAGTGTCCCAATATTAATAAGTCACTACAAGCCACTGTGATCACTGTGTCTTATATTTCCACACCACCCTTTACAGTTTACAAAGTGTTTCCACATTTGCTATCACATCCGTTCATTACACATCCCTGAAAGGTAGGTATGACTACCATCATTATGAATCAGATCACTGACATGGGCAGGTTAAAAAGTTTTCCCAAGATCCCATAGCTAGTAAGTAACCAATCCAGGATGCTAGCTTGTTCTTAGACTTCAAATACATTGCTTGTACCACCAGGCTGCAGATGCCTATATCAAAATAACACCCTTCCTATCTCTTTCCACAGCTAAGGTGTCAGATTAGCTCATCACTACTTTGTACTTATATTATTACAAGTACGGTTGCTATAAGTTACTTAATGCATGTTATTTTAACTATCAAAAACAGTTGTTACTTATCAAAACACCACTAAGCCAAATTGTTGTTAATGTAATCCTACATATTTATTACTATCCACCATGCTCTTCCTTCTCTGGAAAAGTTCCTTTCAGATCTGCTTGACAATCCAAATATAATAAAACTTTGCAATCTCAGGCATTATCTTTCAAGTTCCAAGTGATAAAAAAAACTACAATGCAAATTGCTTCTCTCTGAATCTCATTAGTAGTTTTACACATTCATATATGCTATAGAATAATACATTTGGCTATAGGCTGACCTGGAATAATTCTTTAGTTTTTAAG
This sequence comes from Rhinolophus sinicus, assembly GCF_036562045.2. Lineage (NCBI taxonomy): Eukaryota > Metazoa > Chordata > Mammalia > Chiroptera > Rhinolophidae > Rhinolophus > Rhinolophus sinicus. Next base: position 98,374,012 of record NC_133752.1, on the reverse strand, counting down.
TGAACTTAACTTCAGAAACCAAACTGATTCCTTATGGTTTTGAAGCCTTAGTTTTTTTATACTATACTACACTGATTTCATTAAGTGAATCTTGCAAATTAGCAGAATTTACTATGCAGTATTATTATATTTAGCACAGTTATTTTATTAACTATAGCTTAAAAAACATAAGAAAATAATTTTTATGGAAAAATGCAGAGGTGAGAAAGCATACTGTTTATATTTTAAGCATACTGTTTATATTTTAAGAATAGTCAATGCTGATATCTAAAATAATAACAATAATAATAAAAGACAGTACCTCAGAATCCCAAGGTGATTCTACATCTTCTTCTTCTAAACCTAATGCTGACATTTTATCTATAAAATGTAGTCACAGATACATTAATGTAAATATTTTTATATGGATTTTAAATACATATACAAGTCTATTTCCATTCATGAGAATTGCAATAAAATAAAAGCAATAGCAGAAAAGAAATTCAGAGGATTGAAGTATTTGCAAGAAGAATAAGTTGGTAATAGTTGGGATACTTTTCAAGAAAGAAAATAAATACTTAAAAGAAAAAGGTATCATATTTGAATCGACACATGTTAGATTTGTTTATAAGCATTTAAGCACAGAAAAAAATCACAGATAGTCACTAACTTACCACTTCTATTACTTTTGTGTGCCGCATCAACATAAGTCAAATTGTCATTATTGGTTTGCTCTTGTGGAGCACTTTCAATAATATCCACACCATTTTCTTTTTTTCCAATTGCTGGCTGTGTTGCTTCTTCCTATAAAAACAAAACAAAACAAAAACCCAACTTCAGAAAACATCATATTTATTTACTTGCTCACTTGCTCACTTAGTCCCTCAGTCAGCAAGACAACAAACATTTACTGTGTCCATCAAATCATAGGCACTGCCCCAGGAGAAGCTGGAAATACAAATAAAAGATTTTGTCCTATATTTCAGTAGGGGTACAGATACATGAAAACAACAAGAACTGAAAAGTATCACTCACTAGTACTACACCTGAAGTGAATAAAGTACAGTAAGGGCACAGAAGAGTCAACAGTCAGTACCTGGGAAAGTCAGGAGATGCTGCAGAGATAAGGCTGCATCATGAAAGATATCCTAAGTGCAGAGGGAAGGCGAGAAGGGAATTCTAGAAAGGGCAGCAGGAGCAAAAACCTGAGGCATGAAACAACATATTGTAAGTGAGGGCACCAAACCTGGAACACTGAGAATGGGATGGAGAGATAAAACTACAGGACCAGAACCAAGCCAAAGAAGGCAAGTGTTACGCTGGCGTGTGAATTTTACCCTCACGTGATGGGGAGCCACTCAATAAGCAGAGGTGTTGCATCATCACAAATATATTTTAGAACAGTCGCACTGGCAGCAATGTAAACATGAACATAAGGGGAGCAAATTACAAAAGAGTATTTCAAAATTAAAGGTGAGAAACTGAATTACGGTAATGAGACATAAAGAAATGATAAGCACGTAGAAAATATGAAACTTGATGATTGACTGGAAGTGGTGATTTCAGGAGGGTTGGAGTCCATGATTTTTCATGATTCAGTGTTTCAATGGTGCTTTTACCAGGATGGGGAAAATAGATGACAGAGTAGATTACAGAGAGTCAGGAAAAAGGAAAGGGTCCAGGGCAATGTCTTTAGTTTGGGACATACCAAATTTGAGGCACTACGGGAACTTAGAAGGAAAATCTGGATAAATACATGTGGAGTAGAAACAGATGACTTTACTCAGGAAAAGCATAAGATGTTAAGAAGATAAGTGTCTGTAAAATGCACTAACCTGATATAATTAAATAATGCAAACCTACACAGAATTTCTGAAATTTTGAAAATAAAAACGAGAGCAGATAAAAAAAACAGTGGGATTCAATTTTTCAGTTATACGAGTATATTGCAAAATCTGTTTCAACAATATAAAATACCCTTTGATGGATATATGCAAAGATTATTTCTAGAATATTGTAGTAATAAGCACTTTAATGAAAAAATTTAATTGTCAAACACCAATTCACAATGTTACAAGAAGACTCCTTTTTAACAATTAATGTTTAAAGACAAGTTTTAAACTGTGAAAGACAAATGCTTATGTAATTATAGAATTACAAGGCATTTTTAAGTACTACTATCATGTATGAAAGAAATATAAAGCTCTATTTTAAAATTCACATGGTTTCCTTATTCTCCTGTGAACAGCACACTGATAGCTCTAATATCCTATCTATTCTACATTCCCTAATAGTAAAAGATTACAGAAAAAAACTACTATAAAAAACCTGATAAAACTGTGATTATCCAAGTTGAAGATTTAAAAGTCTTTAAATACATCTGTGATCATCAAGTAGGACTGAATGAAGAAAGGTACTAAAAAATCAAGTCACCGGGATCTCCGAGTTTCAGATACGAAAGAATTTTCATGTTAGGTTTAACTATGAATGCCGAAGTTAATAAAGTTTCTTAAGTATAATAAGAAATGTACCCATTGCTGGAGATATTCTAAAAAGCAAAAAAATCATCTTTTAGAAATAACTTTGTACACTCTGTTGATAATCTTTCTTTCACTAAGCATTTTATATTAGAAAAAATCATAAATTGTGATTTCATTCATTTGATGTGTGCATATGTGTCCATTAATTGCAGATATTATTGGGAAAAAATAAATCAGAATCCCTAGCTCCAAGAGGCTAAGTGAGTTTCCCACATTCTTGAAGCTAGGAAATGGTAGAGTGGGCTCAAGCCCAGGCTACCTGCCTCCCAAGCCCGTGCTGGGACCACATTCTGCTCAGCCCTTCCTCTTCCCTGCAGCTCCCATTTCATGCCTTCTTCTGGTTTGTTTCTTCCTTTTGTCCCCCCTTCCCGAACAAGCCCTAAAGTGAAGCAGTCCTGGGCACACAGAGAACACAGAGAGGGGGCCTGCTAAAGTCTGTGCGCCCTTGCAGGCCTGCTCAGTCTGACCCTGCCATGGAGGACGCCACAGGCTGGCACTCAGAGATGTTCTATGTATAATTGTTTATAATGGCAAAACAACTGGCTGTCTATCCACAGGGGACCAAATAAAAAATTCACGTGACTTCTGCACAATGGACATCTCTGCAGTCATTGCAAAGAACAAAATAGCCCCTTAGAGAGCAATATCTAAGAAATATCATTAAGTTAAAAAAGCAACAACAGAAGACATGCTTTAAATGAGTCCATTTGATTGTTTTAAAATGTATTACATGATCTTAATTTCATTGACTGTTTGATTATTGCTGTGACAGTGTTCTTTTAGTGAGGTAAAAGTTCACAAAACATAAAATTAACCATTTTAAAATGAAAAATTCAGGGGCCGGCCCGGTGGCTCAGGTGGTTGGAGCTCCATGTTCCTAATGCCAAAGGCTGCCGGTTTGATTCCCACATGGGCCAGTGGGCTCTCAACCACAAGTTGCCGGTTCGATTCCTCGAGTCCTGACAACTGGACCTGGAGCTGAGCTGTGCCTTCCACAACTAAGATTGAAAGGACAACAACCTGCCTTGGAAAAAGCCCTGGGAATACACACTGTTCCCCAATAAAGTCCTGTTCCCCTTCCCCAATTAAAAAAATCTTTAAAAAATAAAATGGAGGGGCCGGCCCGGTGGCTCAGGCAGTTAGAGCTCCGTGCTCCTAACTCCGAAGGCTGCCGGTTCGATTCCCACATGGGCCAGTGGGCTCCAAAACACAAGGTTGCCAGTTCAATTCCTCGAGTCCCGCAAGGGATGGTGGGCTCTGCCCCCTGCAACTAAGATTGAACATGGCACCTTGAGCTGAGCTGCCTCCCGGATGGCTCAGTTGTTGGTTGGAGCGTGTCATCTCAACCACAAGGTTGCCAGTTCAATTCCTCGACTCCCGCAAGGGATGGTGGGCAGCGCCCCCTGCAACTAAAATTGAACATGGCACCTTGAGCTGAGCTGCCGCTGAGCTCCCGGATGGCTCAGTTGGTTGGAGTATGTCCTCTCAACCACAAGGTTGCCGGTTCGACTCCTGCAAGGGATGGTGGTCTATGCCCCCTGAAACTAGCAACGGCAACTGGACCTGGAGCTGAGCTGCGCCCTCCACAACTAAGACTGAAAAAAAAAGAACAACAACTTGAAGCTGAACAGAACCCTCCACAACTAAGATTGAAAAGGACAACAACTTGACTTGGAGAAAAAGTCCTGAAAGTGCACACTGTTCCCCAATAAAGTCCTGTTCCCCTTCCCCAATAAAATCTTTAAAAAAAAAAAAATAAATAAAAATAAAAAAATAAAATAAAATGGAAAATTCAGTATCATTTAGTACATTCACAATGTTATACAACGATCACCCCTAATTTCAAAACATTTTCATCACCCCAAAAGGAAATCACATTCTCATTAAAGAGTCACTCCCAATTCCCCTACCCCCCAGCCCCTGGCAACCACTAATCTGCTTTCTGTCTCTATGGATTAACTTATTCTGGATATTTCATATAAAAAGAATTATATAATAAAAAAATTTTTTCAAAGAATCTTTACAGAAAAAAAATTTTGTTTTTTTATTTTAGAGTGTTATAGCTTAAGATTTATTTTCTCATTCAATGAATACAGATTAAGTACCTCATTTACATAACCAGAAAGTTTAATTTTGATTAATGAAAAAAGTAAAGTGCTATTTATTTCCTTATCTTTGTTTTTTAAAAATCTAAAACACCTACCAAGATTTTACCAAACAGTAAGATCAGTTAATTAAGCAAGTTAAGAGTTTCAGACAAGATGGCAGAGCAGGTAAAAGCTGTGCTTGCCTCTTCCTGTGACCAAATTAAAACTAAATTATAGAACAATCAAACTGGAGAACAATCTGAAGACTAGCTGAACAGAAGTCCTATAACTAAGGATATAAAGACGAAGCCACCTTGAGACTAGTAGGAGGGGTGGAGACATAAAAAGTCTGTTCCCACACCTACATGTGGCAGTCAGGAATTAGGAGGAATATCTCAGCTGCAAAGTTCTACCCCTGAGGAGCGAGGGGTCCCAGGCCCACACCAGGCTCCCCAAACCAGAACACAAGTGCCAGAAAGAGAAGGCCCCTCAATACCTGGCTGTGAAAAACCAGCAGGAATTGATTTTGTCCACCCAATTGAAACAGAAGGTGGCTGGAAAACCAGATGTGCACTTAAAGGGCACACCCCCCACCCCCACCCCGCACAGATTCACTCACTCCCAGGCCCTCACCCTGGACTCTGGTGGAGCAACTGTGGCTCAGGAGGTGCCAGAGACATACAGGGAGGGACAGAGTTGTGTGGCTTCAGGATGAGGGCTGGAGAGAAAGCCGCCATAGTCCCTGTGTTGAGCCCTCCTCCCATGTGGCCAGCAGGTGGATGCCATCTTTCCTGTGTTGATACTTCCTTCCACCTGGCTAACCACTTAAATTACTAAAAGTACTAGACTAGTCAGGGGGATCACTACTTAAATTATACAAAAGTCTAATTTCAGGTGCTGTACACCTGAAATCAATATAAAATACTATTGAATGTTAACTGCAATTTAAAAATTTAAAAGGCGGGGAAAGGTAAAGGGGAATAAAAGGTTCAAATTTCCAGGTATAAAACAAATAAGTCATGGGGATGTAATGTACAGCATTACAGACAAGATGGCAGAGCAGGTAAATGCTGTGCTTGCCTCTTCCTGTGACCAAATTAAGACTAAATTATAGAACATTGGGAATATAGTCAATAATACTGTGATAACATGGTACGGCGTCAGATGGTTGCTGGTGAACACTTCTTTAGGTATTTAAATATTGAATAATTATGGTGCACACCTGAAACTAATATAATATTGTATGTTAGCTATATTTTAATAAAAACCTTTAGAAAAAAGCAAGTTAAGTATATACCAAACAGTAAGATAAGTTAGAAAACACAAGAAAAAAGAGCCAAAAATTCATAATTCATAATAAATCTGATAAGGCCTATAACAGACTTCACTTTACATTATCTATGAACACAGGTTTTGCTAGATTAAATACAAGGGGTGACTTTATTAAGCTTAAAAGTGAGGATTACCAAAAAAAGACTTCAAATAAACACTTCAATGAACAAAAAATAGTTGAGAACTAAATTTTCCTTCAGTTTTTCATAAAAATCAGCTATAAGCAATTTTGAACATTTTTTTCATTACCTGGCTTTCTTTTCTTAATTTGCATTTAAAATAATTTCTATCATATATTATAATATAGCAAGTTTCTGCTCTCCCTTAACCCCATTTCTGTTGTTTCTTTATAATAATCTCCTAATCTTGATTCTCTTATTAAATCTTTATTTTCATCTTACCTTTCTTAAAAGAATATTTCCCCTTCACCCTCATCTTCACATTCATATAGCTATTCTTTCTAGTTGCCTTTTAATTCTTTCCTTTCATAACGGCATACCTAAGAATTGTTTACTCCCACTAACCTTTATAAAACCCAGTCCTGTACATATATATCTCTTGTTACTTATTTTCTATTCTGTTCTTCAGGACCTCCATTTCTTTCTAGGATCCTTTTCATTACTAGGATCAGGGGGATGGTATACGAAAAACAATGGGGAAATAACTTAAAACAACACAACTTACCTTTGTAAGACCAGCGACTGTTAAAGGCATGAAAGGAGGTTTTACAAGAGGTTCAGGTGAGGGAAAATCAGGATGAGAAAGGCCCTGGACTGTTTTTGACGGTTTAGGAAGGGTCTCAGCCAGATCTTCATTCTCACTATGAGATTTATTGTCCTCATAGAAGATCTTATTTTCAGGTTTCACAATGGCATATTTTGCTTCTACTACAGTGAAAACAAAGTAAAGGGTACATGAAAATATCTGTGACTTCAAATCAGTTCATAACATAAGAACAGACTCTTCAAATAGCTTACTGTTTTTCTGGGATTGTTGAACAGCAGTCATTAGCTTTGCTAAGCTTGGTTTCATGACATTCTAGGAAAAAAATTATAGCTTTAAGTATCAAATTTGATAATAATGATAATATTCACCATTAATAGGTGATCTCACACAAAGAGCACAGTCTTTGGACTCATTCAGATGTAGATCTGTATCCCATCTCTGCCATGTACTAACCTACACATTCCTATAGGGTAAAAATTGTAAGAGAAGACAAAGTAAGCCCCAAAATGTTACTATCATCATCCCTAAGATTATTATCCAAATACTAAGATATCCATTAGATTATAAAATTTAACCCTATGTAGTTTAGAGTACTACTGAAAAAGCTAACATTAAGACATTTAAATTAATTGTTATATTTTGAAATGTGTTTGCATGATTTATAGTTACATGAATTATCTCTTGTGGGAGAAAATATGAGAATATAGTTTTTAGTAGTAGATAGGTTGGAATTGCAAACAGTATAAAGTGGCTTCTATTCTTTTTGTCAAAAGGCTAAAAACAAATGATTGTTTCAATTCAGCTGCTTCCAAGAAAGAGAAAAAAAAAAAAAAAACAGAATAAACCTGAGGGTCAATAATTCATGAATAAGAGCTACATACATACTAAATAGAAAGCCATGACGAGATATGTTGACAATGGAGACAGAGAGATGGACTGAAAAAAACACACTGAAGCAATGTTTTCTGCAAGGAAAAAATTAGGCTAGGAATAAAAACAAAAAGGAGGTGGGAGAGGAGAAAGAAAGGAAATAAATGAGATATGACCAGTTAATCAAGTACAAACTTAAGACAAGGATAAAAAGCAAAGCATAAGTACAGGGTATGTGGATAAATATATAGATATAGATATAGATATAGATATAGATATAGATATAGATATAGATATAGATATAATATCACTATATATAAATATATTTATAAGACTTTAGTAATCATCAATATTATTAGGAATATACTGGAAAAAACCTCTGCTTCACATATTTATTATACATTAACATATATAACATTTTATAAAAATATATAAATACATAAAAAAATATATAAAACAGAGTATATTGGTTCATAGTACATCCTAATAATACTGATTTGCATTACTCTATAATTATTTGTTTACAAATTCTACTGTAATAAAAAGTTTAATTTGTCAGTATAGAATTAGTCATACAATTATTTTAACATGGGCATCTATCATGACACGAAAGCTATAAATAACTAGAGAGAGAGAAAAATAGAAAAAGAAATGTTCCTAACACATCTGCTTTCCACTTGGAGAAAGAGTTGGTAATCAGAATTCTAAACAGGAATGTGTGGCTTGAAAACGTATTTTAGATAATGCCTTATAGGACTGTACACTTGAAAGCCATGTAATTTTATTAACCAATGTCACCTAAATAAATTTAATTAAAAAAATTTTTTTTAAAGGATATATTTAATGGAACATGAGATAGGGCTAAGAAAAGTTTGAAAATTTTTAATCTAAAAGTCTAAGCTCACAATTAAAGGATACTAAAAAATATACTATAATCTACTTTCTTAACACATATTTCTTATTTATTTCCTTCTTATTTGTGACATATTTCCTCAACATAACTCAACCGAAATTATATATCCTAAACATTAAAAGTGAATATAAATTTAAGTCATATTTCTAGAAAATCAGATAGATTTAACTTTGATATATTATGTCTAATGTATTACTTGTAACATTTCATTACACAAAATGTTATTTATCTTTGTTCATTTATTCACATTCAAAAAAATATTAAAGAGCTTCTTACATGTAAGACCTTATTCTAGCTGCTCCAGGATGTGTACAATTATGTTTTCTAATGTCCAGTACCTCATAGGATGTAGGGGCTTTAAAATGAATGTTTAAATCATTACAATAACAAAACATCTGAAATTTGAAATTTGAGACTGTGATACAAGGACTCTGGGTAGATATTTTTAAAAGCTATTATACAAAAGTTTCTAGTTTTGGTCAAGAATGTGAAATAGGTAAATGCTATGCTTGCCTCCTCCCATGACCACATCAAAATTAAAACTAAATTATAGTACAACCACCTTTGAGAACCACCTGAAAACTAGCAGAACAGAACTCTTATAACTAAACATATACAGAAGAAACCACATCAAGACTGGTAGGAAGGGTGGAGATTTGAAACCTGGTCCCATAGCCATATGTGAGTAGTTAAGAATCAGAAGGGATATCCTGGTTGCGGAGGTCCCCCCTGCGGAGTGAGGAGTTCCAGTCCCACACTGGACTCCCCAGCAGGAGCCCCAGTGCTGGCAAAAGGAGTCTCCACAGTATCTAGCTGTGAAAATCAGCAGAGATTCGTCCAGGTGTGATGTAGGGCTGCCGGACTCCCAGATGTTCTTAAAAGGAACATGGACTTACTCACCGAACGACACACTTGCTTTCAGCTCCAGCACCGGGCAGAAACTTGAAAAGCACCAGGGACATATAGGGAAGAAGTGAACTGTCTGACTTCAGTGCAAGGTATGGAGGGGCAGCACTGTCTTCCATTTTGATCATTTATTGAGCCCTTCCCCCACACAGCTGGCAGTTGCAGGTGGGCTCCAAATCTGATTCTCCATTAAACTCGCCTCACCCTGGTGATTCACTCAGAACTTGCCCCACCCAACTCATGCACAGGCCTGAACATCTCTCAGCAGATACTACTCACAAGCAGCTGGTCTCGGCCCACACTGTGGACTTCCTTGAAATCTCTTAAAGGTCCACAAACCCTAAAAAAGCATGCCTATACTTCTGGCTAAGTGGCCCTTAGCCCAGTACTAGTGGGAGCTGGCTTCCATTCATAGCATAGGCTCTTCCAGGTGCCTCCAAGCCAAGCACAGGCAGTTACCAACAACAGATCACTTTGTAACTCCTACTAGGTGGCCCTGGGCCAACCACAAGCAGCAGAAGACCTAGGCTTACACCAGAGCTTCTCCCAAGAAATCCAAGAACCAACAGACCCAGAGATGAGCTTCAGACCATACCACAGCATCACCCAATTAGGTCCACAAACGACACACCCAAGGGTGGACTCAGCAGACACCAGAGGCCTGCAACAGTGAATTCCCCTCCGTGGGGTTAGCCCACGCACAATAGTTCATCTGCAGTAGTCACAGACAGTCCTCACATGCAGTCAGCCTAAGGGTCAATTCCACACATTGACATGTCAACAGTAATCAAGTCTCAACAACAGGAGGGCACATACAACCCATACAAGGGACACTCGTGGAGAATCTGGCTCAGGTGACCAGGGAGAATGGGCCGCTGGGCCCCACAGGACACCAACTACATAAGGCCACGTTGCCAGAAGTGGGAGACTTAGCAGATATACCTAATACAAAGAAACAAATATGGAGAGGCAGCCAAAATGAGGAGATAAAGAAATACATCTCAAATGAAAGAACAGGAAAAAACTCCTGAAAAACAACTAAACAAAATGGAGGCAAGCAATCAACCTGATACAGAGTTCAAAAAACTAGTTATAAGGATGCTCAATGAACTTCAGGAAATAATAGATTAATTCAGTTGGAACTTTACAATAAAGAGATAGTAAACATAAAATAGGATATAGAAACCATAAAAAAGAGCCAGTCAGAAATGAAGAATACATTAGATGGCATCAACAGCAGATTAGATAAAGTAGAGGATCAAATCTGTGATTCGGAAGACCAGGTAGTGGAAAAAACACCCATTTGGAACAGCAAAAAGAAAAAATAATTAAAGAAAATATGACTATAGTTTAAGGGACCTCTGGAACAACATTCATATCATAGGGGTACTAGGGAGAAGAGAAAGAGCAAAAGATTGAAAACCTATTTGAAGAAATAATAACTAAAAACTTACCTATCATGGCAAAGGAAATGTACATACAAGCCCAGGAAGCCCAGAGTCCCAAACAAGATGAACCCAAAGAGGTCCACACCAAGGCACATTAGAATTAAAATGCCAAAGGTTAAAGACGGGAGAATCTTAAAAACAGCAACAGAAAAAGCAGTTTGTTACCTACAAGGGAGCTCCCATAAGACTGTCAGATGATTTCTCAACAGAAACTTTTCAGGCCAGAGGGGATTGGCACTAAATATTCAAAGTGAAGAAAGGCACGAAATATTCAAAGAGAAGAAAACTAAGGACCTACAACCAAGACTACTCTACACAGCAAGGCTATCATTTAGAATCAAAGAGCGATAAAGAGTTTCCCAGACAAGAGAAAGCTAAAGGAGTTCATCATCACCAAATCAGTATTACAAGGAATCTTAGAGGAATGAAGAAGAAGAAGGGGGGGAGGAGGAAAAGGAAAAGGAAGAGGAGGAGGAGAAAGAGAAGAAGAAGACAAAGGAGAAGGAGAAGGAGAAGAAGAAGAAAAGGTAAAAAATGTGAATAATAAAATGGAAATAACTACATACCTATCAATAACCACTTTAAATGTAAATGGATTAAATGCTCCAATCAAAAGACATAGAGTGGCTGAATGGATTGAAAAAAACAACACCCATATCTATTACATCAAACTAAAGTTTTTGTACAGCAGAGGAAACCATCAACAAAACCAAGACAACCTAATAAATGGGGGAAGATATTCACTAATGACATATCCAAGGGGTTAATATAAAAAATTTAAAAAACTCATACAACTTAACACCAAAAAGACAAACAATCCAATTAAAAAATGGGCAGAGGACCTGAATAGACATTTCTACAAAGAAAACATATAGATGGCCAATTCACATATGAAAAGATGCTCAATGTTATTAATCATCAGGGAAGTGCAAATTAAAACTACAATGAGATATCACCTCACACCTGGCAGAATGGCCATCATTAATAAATCAACAAACAAGTGTTCAGTAATATTGTATGCCAACTATAATTATATATATATATATATTCACAGGATATAGAGTTCAGCATAGGGAATAGAGTCAATGGAATTTTAATAGATATGTATGATGTTGGGGGGCAGTAGATTGGGGGGGTTGTCACTTTGTGAGGGGTGAAATGTCTGGCTATTGCATTGTTTTGTGCACCTGAAACTAAAAAAAAAAAGATCAATTAAAAACAAACAAGTGTTGGTGAGGATGTGGAGAAAAGGGAACTCTCGTGCAATGTTGGTGGGGTTGCAAATTGTTGCAGCCAGTCTAGAAAATAGTCTGGAGGTTTCCTCAAAAAATTAAAACTAGAACTACCATATGACCCAGCAATCCCACTTCTGGGTATTTATTCAAAGAAATCCAAAATACTAATTCAAAAAGATATGCGCACCCCTACGTTCATCAGAGCATTATTTACAATAGCCAACATATGGAAGCAAACTAAATGTTCATCAATAGACAACTAGATATAGAAGATGTGGTACATATGTGCTATGGAATATTACTTTGCCATAATAAAGAATAAAATCTTATCATTTGTGCCAACATGGGTGGACTTAGAGGGTATTATGCTAAGTGAAGTAAGTCAAATAGAGAAAGACAAATACCATATGATTTCACTTATATGTGGAATCTAAAAAGCAAAATAAATGAATAAACAAAAGAGAAACTCATAGATACAGAGAATAATCTGACAGTTGCCAGGTGGGAGGGGGGTTGAGGGCTAGTTGAAAAAGGTGAAGGGATTAAGAAGTACAAATTGGAAGTTACAAACATAGTCATGGGGATGTAAAGTACAGCATAGGGAATATAGTCCAAATATTGTAATAACTAAGTATGGTGGTGGGATAATAGACTTATCGAGCATCACATTGTAAATTATATAAATGTCTAACCACTGTGCTATACACCTGAAGCTAACATTATATTGAATGTCAACTATAATTGAAATTAAAATTTAAAAAAACAACAAAATCTCTGAATTTTACCATATGGTTATTAAGAATCTCTGATTTTAGAACTGGTTATTGTTTTAGGCAAAACATGTATTCCTCAATTAGATGAAGACTTTTGAATATACTCTTAGTGCAATGATTTAGAACACAGTGGAATCCTTTGTAATATGGGTTTTGAGAAAGACAATTTAAATTTCTAAATTTCTACAATTTCTACTATTTCAGTCTAAATGTGGAACCCAGGATAGAAACAGAAAAAACTCCCTCCGAACAACTGTATGATACAAAAATTTTTTAAAAATTAAAAAATAAATTTAAAAAAACTATGTATTATATGCTATTTAGTTTTGGAACTGAAAGTCACCAGGAAGATATTGTGATTATTACAATAAGTAATCTGATCCATTAAAGATTTCATTTATAATCCTTACCCTTGACCAAATTTCATATCTCTTCCATTGTGGGAAACCTTTTCCCAATATAATTTTCCTATTACTATACATTTACCAGCCCATTCTTTTTTTCAGCCGCCACTTTCAGTACTTACTAAAATTTTAAAAAAGAAAGAAAAAGGAAAAAACCTCAACTAGTCATATTTCTATAAAAGTGTGCTCTGGTGAATTTTCCATTACAAACATAAAACAATGATAGGTGGAACCCTACTAAATTTTAAGAGTAAGAACCACTCAAAACTAAGTTCAGAGCAGGAAAATTAATTTTACAAAGGAGCACTGTACCTTGGTATCAAAATCAAAGTCTTCATCATCCGATGTAGGCCATGAATCATCAATGCCAGGTTTTTTGGAAAGACTTTAGGGTAAAGATATACAACAAAAACAAGTGAGTTCATTTCTTTAAAAAAGCAAAAACAACAACAAAAACGGAGTGGTAGTTCAGCTATCTGTATATTAAATGAAGTTTCTTGATATAATTAAAATTTGGCCTGTTTTTAAAACGTTTTCAGTTATCTAGTTCTGCTTCCACCTCTCCCAACCTATGACATAGTCAATGAAGATACAGTCTAAATTTCCATCACAAACAGTGACAACCAATATATCAGCAAAGCCTGAAATTACTTTGTTTTCACCAGACGTCATGAAGGATGGATTGAAAATCCAATTAATAGCTGACATAACTTCTGTAATTTGAACTGGGCCAAATCTGATTACCTAAATCAAGGAAGAAAGATACACTGTCCCTTCTCCATTGTCCTGCTTCAGAGACTAACCTGTGTCTGTCAAAAATGGCTCTTTGTTTTTAGCATGGAAACCACTAACTAAGGTGACCCCATTCTTTCCTTTTATCCTAAAATAGTACAGAGAGTTTCCTGAAATGTTTGAAATGTTTGCAAGTTACAAGCACAAAAGTCAAAGAACAAAGTTGTATGTTGTTAGCTTTCCCACTCCCAGATCTCTCATCCTCAGGGCTCCCTGGCAACCTCCAACCTTGAAATCTGCAGCCTATGAAAGCACAGACTCCTGAAACAAGGACAGGCTCAAATGACCCGCAGTAGGAGCTCTTTATTTCCCTATTCCCTATTTTTTCTTGTGTTTCACATATACACATATACAGGCTTCTTAGGAAAACTCTAAATCAGCGTTAACACATAACTAAATTAGACTCTCTGAGCTCATCTGATCTGCATCTGAATCCTGACTCCAGAGTTGCCCAGGAACTTCTCAGTACAGGCTGAGGGAAAGAGAATGACTTTGGGAAGCCAGGCGGGCTGAAGGTCAAAGTACAGGTCAGCCACTATGTTCCAGTAACTGTGAAACCATAGGTCAATCAATCAACCTCGCGGAACCACAATGTCTAATTAATAAAAAGTAAGCTAGAACAGCACAGGTATTGTGATGACTACATAACAAATGTTAAGCACAAACCGTGTTTCCTCAAAAATAAGACCTAGATGGACAATCAGCTCTAATAAGTCTTTTGGAGCAAAAATTGATATAAAACCTGGTCTTATTTTGCTATAATATAAGAGCCAGTCTTAATATAATATAATATAATATAATATAATATAATATAATATAATATAATATAATATAATATAATATAATACCAGGTAGAATATAATATAATATAATATAATATAATATAATATAATATAATATAATATAATACTGGGTCTTATATTAATTTTTGTTCCAAAAGATGCATTATAGCTGATTGTCCAGCTAGGTCTTATTTTTGGGGAAACATGGTAATATAGGGTCTAGCCGAGAGTAGAACACTCAATAAATGTTGGTTTCTCTTCTCTGCAGTCCCTTAGTTAACACATGATTTTTTAAAATCCATAAAATCCTACCTGCTTACAGAGTCTTCTTCAGAACATTCATCCACTATTAAAGAAAAACATAAGATACATTTTAAATCCACAATAGAAAAATACAGAACTTTAAAAGTATCAGACTGATGCTGTGTTAAAAGTATTCCTTTGGGACGACTAAAGACTATACTAGAATGAATATTAAGGATACTATTGGTAGACAATTAATACACGAAGAACTTTTACTTCCCCTCCTTTCTATATGTGAAACACAAGAAAAAAAGAAAGGTATTTATCAAAATTTGATACATACAAGTTAACTGTTATTTATAATGATCATAATCCCAACCAAACCCCATCAAACTGAAAGAAAATGGTATCTTTAGTAAAATCAGTATCATAAACTGACAATGTCAAATGTAAATCACATGATTTTTCTGACTTCTATCATGAAGCCGAGTTATAACAGTGTACACTTATTTTGCTGTTACGCAGTACAACGTGTCCAGCTCTTCCATCAAGAGTGTTCAGTTTAGGATGAAACACCCTGTCATAAGGAAGCTGGGTCGATGGGCACCATACTTTGCAGCACTGCACAACACAGGAAGCTGACTCTTTTTGCCATCATTGCAAGGTAAGTATGAAAGACTTTGTGATCCCAGTTTTATCAAGTATAACCCCTGAGACTGTTTCCTTCCATTGCTAGCGAGTCTATCTGGACCCTCCTCATAGAACAGGAAGGTCCAAACAGTGCTCTGCAGTAGCGCTTGATGCCATTTTTCTCAACCCTCCCCATTATGAGGCAAATGTCTATAGAAATCATGTTTTTTCAGCTTGTAAGGCATATGTCATCAGATCCTATGCCATTGAACAACAGCAACAAACAACCAAAGAAACAAAAACTCACAAAAGACAAAGAGGTTATTTTGAACAACTACATTCAATGACCTTGGAATTTTAATTTTTTAAACATTCAAAAAGATACCCACGGTATGATTCCAACTATATGACATTCCGGAAAACTACGGAGGTAGTAAAAAGATGGTTTCCAGTGGTCAGGGAAAAGGGAGGGCTGAGTAAACAGAGCACAGAGGATATCTAGGAGTGAATCTATTCTGTATGGTACTGGGATGGTGGAAACGTCATTAGACATTTGTCAGAACCCACAGATTGTACAACACCAAGAGTGACCCTAATGTAAACTACGGACTCCGAATGATAACGGTGACTTAGTGCAGTTCATCGATCGGCATTAACGTACCACTCTGGTGCAGGGTGTCAACAATGAAGGAGGTTCTGTGTGTACAGGGATATGTGCTTTGTGGGAACTCTCTGTACTTTCTGCTCAATTGTGCTATGAACCTAAAACTGCTCTAACAAATAATGCTTATTAATTAAAAAAAAAAGGTATCCACTGAACCTGCTATTACCATATATTAATATATTAATGCTATTTTCAAGACACAGTCACCTTGAAAATTAAGATAAAGATCTAAGTATCAGAATATGGATATTATCCACCCAATTGAATGAAGTATATGAAAATCCATAAATAAAGCAAATCATTTTAGTTGCATACTTAGGCAAGAAAATAATTGATAAA
This sequence comes from Rhinolophus sinicus, assembly GCF_036562045.2. Taxonomy (NCBI): domain Eukaryota; kingdom Metazoa; phylum Chordata; class Mammalia; order Chiroptera; family Rhinolophidae; genus Rhinolophus; species Rhinolophus sinicus. The sequence goes on along the minus strand of NC_133752.1, from coordinate 98,357,349 downwards.
TATGATTGAACATCTTGCTTTATCATGATGAACAGGGATGTACTGCAAAGTGAATCAAAACTGAATCATTCCTATACTTAAAAGGCAATTTTATTCTAATTTTAAATTAGAAATCATTATGCTGATTTTATCTAAAAATTACATTAAAAGATTAATCAGGTAAAAAGGAAATATTATAAGTACCATAGTAATTTATGTACAAATACCTGTTAAATATTTTAAAAAGGCAAAAAAATAACCAGCACTGAAATTTACTATGGATGCTACAACTGAAACCAGTACCATGGCATGTCATCATATTACTTGCTATTAAAATAAAATGTTAAGACAGTGTCAAAAATTTAAGTCAGGGCTATAACTGCTGTGCAGGAAGATTGCATACAGCAGGCCTAACTGCTATCCTTCGAAAGTCCTACTTGACTGGCTGACCCTTGGCTGGTGTCTGGAAACCTGGATTCCCACCATTCCCTAACTAAGTGTGGCTCCCAGGGCCTAAGGTGTTTGTACAAGGTGATTCATGCTAAAAACTCGCTTTCCTTCTGGGAATCTGGTACGTGCTAGGGGGAGCTTGCCGATGTGACTTGTGTGCCATAAAAGCATTAGGCACTGAGTCTAAGGAGACTCTGGTTCTGCTAGACAGCATTTCACATGTGGTGCCAGACTTTGACAGAGGAGAAATTGGCACATCCTGGTAACTCAACAGGGAGATGACTCTTGGAAGCTTGTGCCTCGTATCCTCCAGATTCTGGCCCATACACCTTTTCTCTTTGCTGATTTTGCTTTGACCCTTTCACTGTAATAAATCACAGGCATGAGTACAGTTATATGCTGAGTCGTGTAAAGTTTTCTGGTGAGTAACCAAACCTCAATGTGGTTTTAGGAACCTCTAACAAATTACATTATATGAAATTTTTATTATTTGGGTTGATGTTTTACTTGATCATAATCAAAAGGTTATTTCACAGAATACCTGTGCTTGAATTTGTTTTTCTTGATACTTGTTTTGGAGATTCCTGTAGATCTATATCTATTTAATAAAGGCATAAAAGGGAAAATTAAACAATGATGTCAGAAAATAATGTGAAATAAGTAACAATCCTATTTTAATCAGAATAAATAATGGAAAACCTTAATGACAATATGTTCTACAGTATGAAAGTTCCAATAAAGAAAATGAAGAGATCACACTGTCAATATTCTCCAACTAAGGAGGGCTTAATTCCTTTTTTATAATAGTTATCAATCAAGTAAATGGAATAAATATAGAAAAACATATAATTATCATCCATAGTATAATAATGTACTACTGATTATAGAGTTCGTTTTGTTTCTAATCTTTTTCTTAATTTCTTATAAAACTAAAAACATGCCTCACCTATTAAGGCAGTGGTTGACAGAACATGCCAAAAAATTACCATACTTTGCCATATATAATGCGCACCCACATTTTTGGCCCAAACTTTCAGGGGGAAAAAATCTTCCATTTTAATTTTTTAATTCAAATTTTTATTTGTTTACATTTAGGTACTTGTTATTTGCATTATAAAGGAATTTTAGCATTTATTTTTTAACATATTATGGTACAAGAAATTTTATGTAACAAATAATTATAAAACACAAGAACAGATACAAGGTACAAGAAATTTTATGTACTGGTAACAAATTTACAATATTTACGTATCATAGAAGGCCAAGAACTCTTCGACATTGCAAGTTCGTTGTAAGTTCAACAAAACCGATTATCGTATTCCAGGGTATTATTTTGCATATGGATATTGTTATTGATTTCTATGGTTAACACTTTTAACTCATAAGTATAACTAAAAGAATTAAAAACTTTTATATAGATACAGAATTAGTACTACCATGTACAATGTGTATCCTTATTTTTCCCTCACAAGTTTGGGCAAAAAAGTACGCAATATACATGGCAAAATACAGTATAATCAAAATGTACAATGATTTATCCATGGATATTCCATCAAACTCAACATGTATAAAACAAAAGTGGTCTTCCCTGCTGCTCTTCTCCATGTATCTGATAGAGTCCAATTCACTCCTCACGTCCAATTTAAATGCTGGTGCACAATATGGAAACCTATGAATCATCTCAGATTTCTCTCTCCCCACTAAAGTTTTATATTCAATCATCACTAAATCATGTTAACTGTACCTCTTTTCTGTCTCTGCTTTATTTTACCACAGCCACTGCCCTAGTCAAACATGGGCTCTTAACAGATGGCTTTCACAAGGAAAAAAAAAAAAAAACACTACTGATTATGGTTATTTCTTAAATGAATAAGATTTTTTTCCAGCAAAACAAATGAGAAAGATATAAGTCTAGAAAAAGACCAACATTTTAAATTGAATAAATTGAGCTTCCTCACTTTTATTTCTTTCAGCATGGATGGGTAAAAATGTCATAGTGAACTGATAATAGTCCAAGGAAGAAAAAGCTTCCTCTGTCTGCCAGTCTCTTTGTGGTTTCCTCCAACCTATCCTCTATAAGAGGGGACAGTAAACTATGGCCCGCAAGGCAACTCCACCCCGCCATCTGGTTTTGTATATAAAGTTTTACTGGAGTTGTCTTGCCTGTTCACTTACATATGGCCATGACTGCTTTCACACCATAATGGCAGATTTGAGTAGCTATGACAGAGACCAAATGGCCTAAAATCAGGCCCTTCACAGAAGAAGCTTGTTGGTCCCTGCTTTACACCACAACCAGAGTGCCCGAATCCACTTGTTCCTCTTCTGCTCAAAACTCTCCCATGAGCCCCTGCAGTAACCATTGCTGGCTCCCTGCCCACTAGCCATTCCTTAGTCTTCATTCTCACTGGAGAACCACAACTCTGTGTGGATATTTATTGTCCCAATACATAAAGAAGGTGGCTTCTCCTCAGCTCCAGAATAGGAAATGTTATACTAAGCTAACTACAGTGACTAGTTTTACCATTTAACTGGTATAGGAACGAGCATGTGATGTACCCCAGCCTATACATGTTACAGGGAGTCTACTGCAAGCCTCTGTTTTCTTCCTATTTAAAAGAAACACAGAGCTCAACATCACTAATCATCAGAGAAATTCAAATAAAAACCACAATGAGATATCACCTCACACCTGTCAGATGGTTATCATCAAAATGGGAATAAATAACAAGTGCTGACAGGGATGTGGAGAAAATGGAACCCTTGTGCACTGTTGGTGGGGTTGTAAATCGGTGCAGTCACTATGGAAAACAGTATAGAAATTCCTCATAAAATTAAAACTTGAACTACCATATGACCCAGCAATTCCACTTCTCAGTATTTGTTCAAAGAAAACAAAAATACTAATTCAAAATGATATCTGCACCCCTATGTTCACTGTAGCATTATTTACAATAGCCAAGATACGGAAGCATCATAGGTGTCCTTCGGTAGATGAATGGATAAAGATGTGCTGAATATACCATATATACACAATGGGATATTATTCATCCATAATCTTGCCATTTGCAACCACATGGATGTTCCTAGAGGGTATTACGCTAAGTGAAATAAGAGAAAGATAAATACCATAAGATCTCGCTTATATGTGGAATCTAAAAAAACAAGACAAACAAACAAAACAGAAAAAAACCCACAGCTACAAAGAACAACCTGATGTTTGCCAGAGGACAGGGAGTTGAGGGGATGGATGAAAAAGAAGGTGAATGAGAAATACAAACTTCCAGTTATAAAGTAAGCCACAGGGATCACGTACAGCAGAGTCAATATGTCAATAATATCGTAGTAACTTTGCATGGTGATAGTTGGTGACTAGACGTATCGTGGTGATCACCTCGTAAGGTATATAAATGACAAATTACTATGTTGTACACCTGAAACTAATATTACATCGCATGCCAACTATACTTTAAAGAAAAATTTAAAAAAGAGAAACATGTAAAGAAACGCAGTCCTTCCAGCCTTTGGATATTGTCCTCAAAACATGTTTGGCGCAGTTGCTAATTAGCTGACCGGGAAATGAGACTTAAACAAAACACTGACAGCCTCACAGGTGAAAAGGGCCAACATGTGGCATCCTGATGGCATCACTGAACCCCAACACCACCCTGGTTCCTGTAGTTTTAGCCACTGTTACCTAGGTCACCAATTATCTGCAGCTAAAAGCATTCTATCGGAATCATTTCCCAAGGCCTACAGGATCACAGCGACTCCTACCTCTAGTACTAAAGACTTTCCTAAGCTTGCCTCACCTAGGTATTCACCTCCTTCCCAACCATCCGCACAGCACACTGTTGGCACCATCAAAACTGAGCTGCTCAGACATCCTGCAAAGTTCACTTGGACATCTGAGCCTATGTCTGCGGCTCCTTCTGCAAACCTGTAACCTTGAGAGTTGTTCCTCCTGCCCAACCCGGTCCTTCTGCCTCTTTACCTGGCCCCCTTCACTCACTCTGCATGCTTCCCTTAATCCTACGCAGATTTTTACAACTCTGATTCCTCATACGGACTGAAAGTGTCTGGCACATACCACACACCAATAAAAACAATAAATAATGATAATTATAAGCTCTCAGTGGTCTCTGATGCCTAGTAAGCACCGTATAAAGTAAAGACTAAAAATGACAATAATACTGAGCTCTTGGAGAGCAGGGCCGGTGCTTTTAAAACACTTGTATTCTGCAGCATCAGAGTAACACTTAGTACCTGAAAGACACTGGATGGTCACATAGCAAACCATTACACGGACAAATGAATAAATGAATAAAAAGGTTTCCTTTTTATTAAAAACCACAGAAATAAACCAGGGACAGGTCTATAATATTATGAGCACCTTAAAAACCAAACTCCATGTCATCTTTGTGTTTCCAATAACTTGCAAAACCAACCTACAGAAGTTCTTGATAGAGGCCTACTAAGTGAAAGGGGTCCTCATGCATTCAGATTGTAAAATGTACAAGGTGCCACATCCAGTGAGTACAGCAGCATTTTTGTCATTGTGAAGCTTTTTCTACTTTTATCATAATGTTTTGAGACCCAAGGATGGCCATGTGGATATTTATTATGATTATCTTTCGACTAATGGCAACAGAGCATCTTGTTCTAAAGAAATTACAATGTCATAACAATTATCCAACAAATATAAGGAAACATCTTCTAATGAAGTCAACGTGTCTCATTCTGTTTTAACTTATGAGGAATGAAGGTGAAAATAGTGAAACCTTGTTAGTATATCTGTATGGAAAATAACCTATGCTTCTTTCTCAACAAGACATTGCTTTTCTGACTTGCATAGTACCAGTAGATATCTTTATAAAACAATATCATTGAGATTGCTGCACAGTGGCTAGTTTTGTAGTTCTTATTGTTTGCCATTTGTTTATAGCACCAGGAAGGTATTACTGAGTTCCTAGTTTGGGTTACATTTTCAGTGAGACCAATCACTATGTAATAACAAGTATTCATTTGCTAGATGTAATCCATTTGCTATAAATATTACTCAAAAGATCCATTTTTAAAACAAGTCTAATTTGGTACAAGGTGATTACAGAGGAAACATACAACACACTAATTTAAAAATCTTTTTTCTTATTTATGCAAAGATATAGGGCATTTTAGGGGTCATGACTAAATAAATGAATTTCTTTTCACATAATACTGTCTCAGATTTTAAATTACCTACAATTAACTTTTATAATAATTTTGAATACTAGACTATTAAGAATGAAATTAAGAAAGAAAATATATACATGCAATTTACACATTTTTTCACTGCTCTTTCATTAACAAAACTTCCTTACTCTTACTTTATCCATAGTAGAACCACCAAGAGTAATTCACTATCAGAAGTCTTACCTAGGGGGGTGGAGGGTGGGAGATGAGGGTAAGGGGGATCAAATATATGGTGATGGAAGGAGAACTGACTCTGGGTGGTGAACACACAATGGGATTTATAGATGATGTAATACAGAATTGTACACCTGAAATCTATGTAATTTTACTAACAATTGTCACCCCAATAAATTTAAAAAATAAATTTAAAAAAAAAAAGAAGTCTTACCTAAATTGCTGTTCTCAGAAGGTATTTTACATCTCCTTTCTTCTTTAGATTCAAAAATTAATTTGTGATTGCTGTGTATAAAAAAGGTGATAAATAGTATTACTATCTTAAAACTGACATAAAAATATTTATCAAATATACAAATTTCTTAGTGTATTTCAGATAATATCAGACTAATATTAAAACTTCAATTATCCCATACAGTTCAAATTTGTAAGTTCAACAAACTTTTTATAAAGCATGTTCTTAAAGAAGAAAAAAAAGGAAGATGAACCAGTCATGAATTGAGGGCAGTATAGTTCAATCAATTAATTACAGTTAGCTTGACATAAAAACAAGTGTCTTGAACTCAGAACTCCTACCGTGTTTCCCCAAAAATAAGACTTAGCCGGACAATCAGCTGTAATACATCTTTTGGAGCAAAAATTAATATAAGACCCGGTCTTACTTTACTATAATATAAGACTGGGTATAATATAATATAATATATAATATAATATAACATATAATACCAGGTCTTATATAATATAATGTAATATGATAATATTACATTATAACATAATATAATATAATACAATACCAGGTCTTATATTAATTTTTGCCCCAAAAGACGCATTAGAGGTGATGGTCCGTCTAGGTCTATTTTCAGGGAAACACGGTAGCTCTATAACAGCTATTCATAGTTCTCAGACAAGTTGCTTCTCTTTGGCTTAAAGTCCTCCTCTATAAAACAAGCATCTCACTGCCTTATTTTACCAGGTTGTTAGAGGAAATGAGGTAATATACCAAAACAGTGCTCAGAGAAATAATAAGGCAATGAAATGAGTTGCTCTTAAACTTTATTTGTAGAAACTATTTTGGAATCCCGAATAAACCCTAACGTGTGTCTTTCATAGGTTCTGACATTCAAATGTTGCAGTTTTCAGGAAATGTTATTAAGTTTGGTTATTAGCTACTCTTTTTTTATGGTTTGTAATTCAGGGCACCTCAGCTATTATAAAATTTGTAACTAAATTTATTTATAAATATATTACCTCATTAAATCAGATAACATAATGGTCCCCTATTCTTGTAGCTAATCACACTGACTGCAGAGAAGTAACAGAAGTGAAACCTGGCTGGGACTGCTGCTGTCCGGTCTGTATCTCCTCAAACGCTGAACCACAGGTCTTTATTAGAATGATACTTAACCTCCCTGTCCATTTCCATTGACTTGGAAGATATGACCCTCCTTACACACATGCATACTGATGAGTCATGGGTGGGCTCAGCTATTCTAGTGTTAAATAACCTACTTTAGATTCAGATTCAGGGCTTTCTGTTGACTGGCTTCCCTGTGAGGCATAATTGAGAATATTTTGAAACCTGAGGGAGATTCAAGTCACTTTGAAGAGTCATTATTATGAAAAAGAGATCACTTGAGAGGTCAACGTTAACTAAGGGATCTCAGGGAACTTGGTGCCTACTACTCTGGGAAGGGCGACATGGGACCTTCCGGGACCTAAGGGAAGGAGCTCTAGGGGATACCAAGCGGCCTTGGGGTACAGATCTGGTAACAGAGGAGAAAGGAAAGTCTGATCTTCTCCTGCACGTTATTTGACCCTCTTTGTCAGCTCAGAATGGTGCCAACTAACATCTGCTAGCAGAAGACACAACAAGACGCTCAAAGGGTAACTCATCATGAAGGTCTGGGCTGACATGCGGGCCCCACATAGCTTTCCAGTGTGGGGGGAAGGCTATGTGTGGCTAAAGCTGGGAGGCCCAGCTGCTGGGCCAGGGTGCTGGTGCTTTGGAATAGGGGCTGAGCACACAAGTAGGAGGGTGGAAACTAAGGAATGTTGGAACTTTGAAGTCCAAGTGTGGAAAACCACGGACACAGAGGACTCCAGATCAGCAAGGGAACCTGGGAGCAAAGGTCAGTCATGACTACGAGGTCAGACAATTAAGTTCGCGAACTCATCCTACTCACCTCATTGCTGAATATAACCAGGGTCACCTTCTAAGTACTCCCCTTGGAAAACTATGCACTAATGCAAGCACCTAGTCCACCCTTCAAAGCAATTTTGGAACTCTTTTTCTGGAATGGTCATCAGAGCTGTCATTGTATTACCCTTGATGTCCTGAATGTCATCAAAATGTCTTTCTTTGAATATTTCCTTTATATTTGGGTAAAGAAGAAGTCATTGGGGGCCAGATCAGGGAGGGTGTTTCAATAGTTATTTGTTTACTGGCTAAAAACTCCCTCACAGACAGTGCATGTGAGCTGTGCATTGTCGTAATGCAAGAGCCATGAATTGTTGACGAAAAGTTCAGGTCGTTTTTATCTAACTTTTTCACGCAGCCTTTTCAGCACTTCCAAATAGTAAACATGGTTAACTGTTTGTTCAGTTAGTACAAATTCATAATGAATGATCCTTCTGATATCAAAAAAAGGTTAGCAACATCGTTTTGACTCATGATTTGGACTAACGGAACTTTTTTGGTTGTGGAGAATTGGCTGACTTCCATTGTGCACTTTGACGCTTTGTTTCAGGGTCGTATTGGTATACCCGTGTTTCATCATCAGTGATAACATGGCCCAAAACATCGTCTTGTCTCGCCAAAAGGTCTTGGCAAACTTTGACTCTCCTTTGCTTTTGTTAATTGGTGAGTTCCTTCGGGACCATTTTTGCACACAACTTTCTCATGCCAAAATTTTCAGTTAAGATTTTCCTGTTTCTCTATCTATGTTTACTTGGTCTGCTATACTTCTCACAGTAAGGCAACAATTTTGACATACAATTTGACCAATTTTTTAAATGTTTTTGTCAGTTCTGCTCATAACTGGCCACCCTGACCTCTCTTCATCAGTGATGCGTTCTCACCCCTCAGAAAAACATTTAACCCATTTGTACACTGCCATTTTCTGCATGGCCTTATCCCCATAAACTTGGACTAACATGTCCCTGATTTCACTTCCACTCTTGCCAAGTTTAACAAGAAATTTAATGTTTGTTCATTGCTCTAATTCAAGCTCAGACATTCTCAAAACAGCACACAAAAACACACAATAATGAACGCCACTCAGCAAGACACCGCAATATGTCGACAGGAACACAGCAGTGAGACACTGATATACCAAGGTTATGAAACCTCACCGATGTAACCTTACTTGCTAATGTAAGCGCACGATGGCAAGTTCATGAACTTAATTGTCAGACTGCATATACTGTTCTTCCTGTTGCCCAGTCAGAATAATTGCTTTTCTACCTAAATGATAATGTGTTGATATTTTCCAGTATATAATTGTCAGTTAATCCTCTTCTTATTAATTTACTTTCTGACTTGATTGTTACCACTTCAGAATACTAAGTTTAAACAAAAAAAGAATGAACAACTGTACCTTTTCATCTTATCAACCGCATGTATGTTTGCATTTCTTTTTACTAAAAATTCCACCATTTGCTGATTGTTTTCACGTACAGCAAGTAAAAGGGGTGTGAGATCATCCTGTAAAATAGAGAAAACAATTTGTAACCTATAAAATTATATATTTCTAAACTGAATTTTAAAACTCATAAAAGATCCTCTGCACTTAAACATATAATAAACAAAAAGCAGCCCCCTGTGCTGTCATCTGCTGCTCCTTCTCTTTCAAATACCCTCCTTCTAGGTCCCCAGCAGATGAACTGCAACCTCATTCTCCAGAACTCCCTTCAAACACGGGCAGTCCTGGTTTCAGGAATCTTTGCTCCTATCACAGCCTCTATCGTAGTATAACTGCAGTGATTTTATTATTCCCCATCTGAGCCAAGAGCTTCTTGAGGGGCTATTTTTCATCTCTGTAACTCCAAACTCTAAAACATAGTAGTAAATGCTTTCAGTATTTTTATTGACTTAATCACCAAAACGATTATCTCTAGAGTAGTGTGTCTAAAATTATATTCCAAAGAATATGTACTTTATCGGAAGTTAAGTACTGTGTCCCAACAGGAAGATTCCAGAAAGATCACCTATGTTTGAGAAACATTACAAAACTGTGCTTTATATGCCTATTATTAAAGAAATGTTTCACTTTGCTTAATCCCCATTTGATAATGCTTCTCTGTGGCAAACATTTACATTTGAGAAGTTACAGAGTTTCAGGGGTACAGTTTTGAGAGCTTTTCAACAGAGGTGAAGACTTTCTCCAACTTATACAAACTTGCTTGCTTCTCTTCTATCAATGCTCTCAGGATCCCAGATGTCAACTTCAGGCTCTACTGCTCCAAAAGGATCACTAAGGAAATGGACTCCACGTTATAAAGAAATAGGCTTCACATGAACTTTGATTGCTTATGAATAAATGGTTCATGGGTTTTCTCCTATTATAAGATCACAGATTTTTATCTTAGCTGTTAGAACACTCAATATGAAATTTTATTCTCAATTATAGTGATAATCCTGGGACCCTAATGCATATCTATTTTTTTTAAGTTTGTTTTTATTCTAGTTCCATTTAATTGCTACTTAAAATTATTTTATAGTTTAGGCAAAATATAAATTAGAAACAAAAATATCATGGCTTACCAATAAACATTTTAATACTGATCTATATAGATTATTTTTAGCATAATAAAAGCTACTAAATCACTGACATTTTTAAGAAACAATGCTGAGGGAAAAGATATAATATTGTCTCGAATATGCATAACCTCTCCAACTATAACCATAAACCTCATAAGACTTAGAAACATTTCAATGGAAATATGATTATAGGACATATAAAGAAGAGTTTAAAAAAAAAACAAAAACATAAATTCTAACTTGAAAAATTCAATTTCATTGTAAAGAGATTAATATCAAATATAAAATACATATAATAAATCAATATAGACTGTCTTGAAAATCTTGAGATGTTTATCAAAATACACTGTAAAACAGGAATCGTAACCTCCAGTGCTTACAGAGTAAGTGAAGAACCCAGGTGGGGACAGTAGGAAACTAGAGAACACACGTCCCATGTAAGAGGCACAGCCTCGCCACAGCACACCCACTGTAGTCAGGGCTGAAGGGGACCAGGTTTGATTCTTTAGAGAAGCTCGGCATCCAGATTTCTACTGAGTCTCCAAAATTGTCAGTGTTGACTCAATATATGGAGGAAAACTAAACATACCCAGGGGCCACATTTAGTCTATAGGCCACTTGGGATTTTATATTTGCTGTTTCCAAATGGTTGTGTATAAAGTGAACATTTGTATGTAAAATCTTTCCTTTCTTTAGTATCACGTTTTATCAAAAAAATGGGCCCCAACATGTAATAAAAATTGTTATTTAGACTCATTATACCCACTTCAAGAATTTTTCCAATACTTACTCAAATCACAATCCATTTGTATTTATTTTTCACAGATTGTTAATCAAATGAATAATTACTTCATAGGACTGCTGAAACTAAATTATTAAAACAGTTCCCATCTGTATTGGTACTAACTTCATGGTTTTTGATAATTTGATGTTTAAACCTGCCATCCTGATTATGCCAGGGCTCTACAAATTTAACAGACATACTGAGACAGTCTGTCATGCAGCTTCAACTAAAATGAAGGTTCATGATTTTCTATTACTGCAGGAAAACCCGCTTGCAGTAAACATTTGTTGATCTAATGACCTGAGCATGAACGAAAGATGTAAAATTCTTAAAGGGTCAAATTCTACTTATTGGTAGGTTACCCATCAGCAAATTTCTAAAGATTCTCTGAGTGCCAGTGATTGACTGATGGCTGAAAGGAAACAGGTAGGTGTTCTTCAAGCTAGTAGATACCGCCAGTGATACTCCCTTTCACTTCTCGAGCCCAGAGGTACAGATAGTTCAAAGTCAGGCTAAGACTGTTGAAAAGGAAAGAGATGAAGGAAGTATCACCTCTCAAACTCCACCTCTTCTAGAGATTTCTTTAGTTTTTGAGATGTGAATTGATACATTACACTTATCCATGCAGTGGTTTTGAACCAAGAGTTGTGTCTGAATTTATTAGATCCAGGACTTATTAGATTTACTAAATCAAAATCTTCAGGAAAGAGCCTAGGCTTATAAATTTTTTAAAGTTCCTCAGGTGATTGTGATTCGCCAACACAATTCTAGCTGAGAACTAGTGCAGCAGACAATCACTTCAGTCTGTTTTCTCACATACGTGGCCAATTCCCTGTCATTTGAGGATTCCTCAAAAGTGGAAGAGATATGTCACTTATCAAAACTGCAGTTAATTTCCTGGGTAGGAGTGGAAACAGGACTAATGAACTTAAAATGCAACTTGATTTCATTATGGGTAAACTCCTTCCTTTCCGTCAAGACATTCTAGATTTCACAGGAGAGTTTAGACTTTTATCTAAGTGGCTGTTCCTGCCAAAACAGGATAATATTTCGGTTAATTATTTGTCCTTCTCTCCTGTTTCTCACTTAATCGCCACCTGTTCACTGCCAATCTGGTGGCTTCAGAGCCCTCCTAGAACTGATCTCCAGGCAAGTTTCCAACTCACTAACTCTCCCTCCCAAACTAAGGATTATTATCCCTGAAAACTGGAGAGCACCACACCTAACCATATAAACTGAAGGAAAAGCAAAAATAAAAACCTCTTCTTATTATTTCCCCTCAGGGGCCAAATTCCCAAATACGCCTTCATAGTTCAGAGAGCTCTTTCCTTTTCCCTTTCTTTTTTCCCTCTTATGCTTTGGCCAATAAGAGCTAAATCACTTTTATATAAATCACCTTTTTATAATATAGGAACTTGTTAATAGCAGGAAGATTTCTATGATACTGTAAAAAGCTTTTGTTTTGTTTGAGTTTTAAGATCAAGCCTATTTCCAAGGCAAATTTGGTTTTCTGTGTTACTTTCCATGAATTGGGGAAAAACTCAGACGGGAAAAAAATATTTGAAAAAGAAAGTTTTGCCTTTGACAAACTGTGTTTTCACAAATATTTGCTGTAAATGTATAAAAGAGAGCTGTACCCTCTACTGCTTCTTCAGAAGTATCATTATATAAACAAAGGGAAATCTTCGACAATTAAGTTCAATATGTTTTCATTCAAGGAACTGCCTGACAAGCAAACATGTAAAACTGACCCTACCAGTGCCAACCGAGAGCATTCCTGCCGGGGTTGCAGTGACGAGAGGTGATGTACGTCCAGGAGCAAAAGCGCGTGAAAGCGGCCCCATCACCTCCTCCCTCTGTACACCTACAACCCGTCCAGGACCGGCATGAGGCTGAGCTGGAGCCCCACTCCGAGGTGGAGACCCTGAGAGGGGCCGTGGCTGGCAGAGGGGTTCTGAGCACAGGCAGCTGTCCTTGCTGGATGCCCAGACGTGACTGACCCTCCTGCCCAGTCTGCAGAACCCCGGGTTCCTGGGGTGCCCAGGGCCTGTGGCCTGCTGCTTCCCCTCCCCACCTGCACACCGCCAGCTCCCCCTGCCGGGTACCAGGTCTCCATTCCTCCTCCCACCCATCCCCAGCAGCGCCCATGTCCTAAGGCCCTGCCCTCACAGAAGCCACCCCCTCATCACTTCCCTCCCCCCAGACCTTCAGCGCTTGGTGGGCTCTGAGCCTGGCACCCACTCCCACGCAGAACAGCAAGTGCTTCCTTCTGGGGTGGAATGGGAGCTGGGAGGCAGAGCTGGGCCCTTTCCGTGGACACCCCATTTCCCAGCCTTCCTGACTTGGCTTTGGAGTTGTTTCCGTGGTGACGAGGCCTGGTGTACAGTATGCAATACATACCTACTAGAAATACAATGCTTGGGGCTAAAGAGACGTGTATTGCAAATATTGTGTAAATAATCCATTGATCTACACCTTGTTCCTTGCTTCCATATCTGCCTGGTGTTGCAGCAGCTTTACGGCTATCGCGATGTTCCAACCCAGGGCTGAGTAGTGGAGAGCGGTGTTGCCATGGATGTCCATTATATTTGGATCAGCACCGCATTCCAGCAGGAGACTCACACACTCCTCTTCTTGACACTGTATGGCCTGTGGATTATGCCCAGAAATAGATGGTAAATTCTGGGAATTCAAAGTAGACATTCCACAACTTTCCCCAATCAGGTCTAGTTAATCGAGATACATTCATTTTTATTCTAAATAATGAAATCCATCTGGTGTTGACATAGCTGGCTACCACGTACCTTCATCAGAGCTGTCCTGTTCTCGTTGTCACGGAGGTTCAGCTCACATTTCCTGTCTGTTAACAGAGTCACCACTC